>NC_088718.1:10424218-10734218 GCF_963576615.1 Watersipora subatra
AACAAGCTACAGAACACATCAGTCATAAATATTATGCTATTTTTGTATCTAGAACATCCATATGCCATACAAATTGCTTTTTGAATGCTATTTACTTCCACTGCTATATTTCATTTTGTTATTTGCTTTCATACTGCATGATTTGCTCTTATCAGAACTGTCCGGTGAAATAAAGGCAAGATCAAATTAAATCAAATAAAGGCAAGATCCAAACAAATGCAAGATCAAATAAAATAAAATAAAAGTGAGATCAAATCAATTAAAGGCAAGATTTAATTAAATCAAATAAATGCAAGATCAAATCAAATAAATGCAAAATCAAATCAATTAAAAGCAAGATCAAATCAAAGAAAGGCAAAATCAAATAAAATAAAAATTATTGATTCTCTACAAGCCCGAACAACAAATTTAATCCTCATATTTTGATCTTAGATTATGATTGAGTGACATGCTGAGTACACGCTGTATTGCAAAAAAAGTTTTGGTTATCCTCTCACTGGCTATTTTAGACTATGTCAACAAGTTAACAATAGCATCATCAAGGCAACGCAGATATGTTTGGCATCATAGCAGGAGTCAAACTTTCCTAATATCTTTAGTGCATTCATGGGAGTCTGTGCAAGGTGCATCACTTCAGCGATGGTGATTGGACGTCGCAGGTTACCTGACATATATTTGTCGACGTGATAGTTGCTGCGGGACTAGCATTTTATGGTTTCGCGACTGTAGTGTATACTGAGAACACTGTGTCGCAAACTATGGCTGATGTAAACATGGATGGGTTTGTAATAGTGTGAACAATGTTACCACATACGATCACCGATGCATTGTGGGATTTACGCCAATATGCTACGATACAGTGTGTACCAGCTTTTAAGGTGTTCACTGCACTGTGATAACTTACAATGATTGACTAAACTTAATGTTCAACTACTGCATGACTAGGCATTTCTGTGGTAGCTCTTATACCTATTCATGTTACTGCAAATAGCAAATTTATACCGTTTTGTGTGTATTTTATTTAACAATCTGCTTCATGAATGTATTCACACATTCTTCTGAGATGTTTAGGGTATTAATGCAAGTAAAACTGGTTTATGTTGCTTAATAAAACTCAAGTGTTTTGAAATCAGAAGGTCTTTTGTGTGAGTGTGTGGGCAATCCCTTATTGATCAAGTATTTCTGCTTTGCTTACTGCAAGCAGAAGCTGTGCCTATTTCTAGGAGCATTATTACACAAACAATGGCTGTGTGATTGTGACTGTACATATCTGAATTCACTGCCAAGGAAATCTCTGAAACTGGAGTCATGCCCAGTTGCAGAGAGAGCAATTTAAGATGCAATGTCATTCCTTAAAGGTTGACTTGCAACAAAATTCACATTACAGTTATTTGGTATCAAAAAATTCACCATGTCTTACTCTGTTGTGTTGTAGGTGCCAAATATGTGAAAATGTGATTAAAAGCTCTTAAAAGCTCAAAAATGAAAAGCCGCCGTAGATTGGAATCTCTTCATTTCTCTGACATAGCCATGAAATTTGGTTATTGTCTTGTCACATGATGTTCTCACGTGAATTGAAAGGCAAATAGAAAGCTCAATATAAAACTTATCGTAGCACTAAATTATGACAAACACTTCGGATTTTACCAAAGACCCCGTATCAAATATAGATGCTCGCTACTTTACAGTTTTGTTTCTGCTTGATCTAATCGTCAAGTCGTAATCTGATCATGTGACCCAATACTTCACAAATAATTTCTGCAGCACTTTTCGATTATCACAGGTGACCAACAGGCTCGTCTAGATTATTAGACAATGATAGTCCTGGGCATTAAACTTGGGCAATTCTCTTTCGAGGTAAGGTTAAAAAATTAAACAAATTTTTACAGTAAGTTATAGGATAACAGTGCTAAAAGTGACAGCATTACAATAACGATAAAACAGACGCGTAAGAACAATAGCCATGGTTTTATTGAATGCATGAAGTATATTAAATTAATTTTGTGAAAATATTTCAACGAATAATTTTGCATGAAAGTGTAAACATGCAGAAACCATCTCCCACAACTACGTCACATTTGAACCGTTTTGGAAAGTTAATCCAAACTACGGCGGTCTCGTGTGGCTGCGATTAACTGTTTGTTTTTTAGCTTTTAAGAGCTTGTAATCACATTCCCACATATTTTGCACCTACTTTACAACAGAGTAAGACATGGTGAATCTTTTGATATCAAATAACTGTAATGTGAATTTTGTTGCAAGTCAGCCTTTAAACCTTTTGAGGAATGACATTGCAAAAAAATGCTTTTTTTTGCAGTGTTAAAAAAAGAGCTTTTTTTGACACTGAACCCCAACCTGGTATATGCGGGCCAAGCGTTCTAGGTCACAAGGTCATGGCTGCTCTACAAGCAGAAGTCTAGCAAAGTCTCATAGAGACTAAAAGAAGCTCTGTGTTCAGATGATGCATCTATCTACAATGATAGCTGTAACTTAGTTTATATCTATTCAATAGAGAAAATTTACTGTAAATTACTAGATTACTGTAAATCGATTTTTCAATAGTCTAGTAATTTTTCAGTTATAGCTGTTAAAAGTAACTGGGACTAAGAAAAGTGTTTAAATAACCGGATGTTTGTACTATTTACCAGTTGTTAATAGTTGAGAAACTTTCCCAATTCCAGCATCTGATATTTTTCTAACAAAATCGTATGTTATGTTAACAAGTAAGAAGCAGTCATAGCCTAGTATTCAAGAGGTCCTGACCAGGGTACAAGGGGCTGCTATCACATTACAAAAAGATCAACGATGATGTAGAAAAGGGCATGTAGACTTTGTTTTTCGCAAAATCTGTCTGCTTTTGCTTTGCTGAAAGTTGTTACTCTTACATATTAACGACAGCAAATAATTTTCAACTCAGTCATCGGTAGATCTGCAAGTTATCAGTTGATTTGAGCTGAGAGTTATTCTGATCAACACTCTCTTAAGTGTCTGTCTCTCTGACTTCAACAGCTTCATTTTGTTTAATTTTTACTAATTGAAAATTGACATTCCTTTTTTAAGCCTCATCTAGGGCAAATCTCTACAATTTTCTACTGAATTTTTAGTTGATCGTTGTTTGTGTATAAAATAATGCGAGTATATTTTTATATTACATATAGTAGGTTTGAAGTAATACTTTATAACAGACACTGAGACCACTAAAGGAATGGGCTAGCCATACTTTAAACACTTATTACAAATCTGACCATCAAAATGCATCTAACAACCAAAACATGGGATGTGATCAAATGTTACAGCTGATCCATTATTGACTTTTTACCATTAAACAAATTCTACTCAATATTACCTCTTAGAAGGTTTTTAGTCTATGATGTCAAAGCAAAGTGAAATTAATAAAATTAAACGTCATGAACTTTAAAGTCAATGAAACCAAAATGAATCATACTACAATTGGTTACAATTATTATTGCTAGTTAAATTAAAATGAACAAACTACTGCAAAAATTTGTTTTGAATCTTAAAAAAAATTTGCATATCTTTCAACAAAACATGGCTATATAGGCAGCATGCCAAGCTTGCCAAGATTTTGTCGCAAAGATTCATGTGAGATCAATATTTTATACTAATGCCTTCATAGATTATGTATTAGTTGAAGCAGTTACATGCTCAAAGGTATTTTCAAACTCTCCTACTTAATTTTATTAGGCTAAAAATAATTATCCCATCAACCGCAGTTTATTTCTAAGAATGTTTTAAAATGCTTGATTTGTGCTCGCTGCCAGCAGAACAGTCATCAATGCAGAGCTACATTAAAACACTCTGATGTAGTAACATACTTCACTGAGCAATAGTGATGTCACAAAACTCATCTTAATCAGTGTCTGTCTCCGAGAAAAACTTTGACTTACTATTTTACAACAAACTTGAAGGTAGTTTTTAATGAACTAAAAAAAAAACAATTTTTAATATTTTAGAAAAAGCCTATTAGAAAGTTCTAGAATGAAAATCATCTGATATAACCGCTTGATTTCGAGATTTTTGTTGACAATATACATGTTTTTCTTCAATCAACTATGTCAAGTCTGGGAGAGGGTTTTGCAGATGATTCATTCTAAAAGCAGTTTTTGCCTGTATTTACTACCCATAAGCTAAAAATATTTTCCATTTCGTGAGATTTTATCCACCAGTAATTTTGGTGAGTATCATTAAGGAACGTCAGTCTCGGTTAATCGTAAAAAGAGAGGAATTTCTGTAGTACTAATAACTAATACTAATTCAAGTACCTATGACTAAAATGGCTGATTTAAAATCTTTAATACTACTAAAAGGTAGACGTTTTTAAACTTGAAGCAACTATTTAGAGGATATAAATGATACTATAAGCAAATTCAAGTTTAAATTTCACTTTATTACCAAACCCATTGATTATCTATTAAATTCAAAAAAATTATTGAATTTGAATTTGATTTAAAATCTAATTCCCAACTTCTCATGTACCTGTTTATTTTTGTAGCCCTCAGTGTATCTTTACTTGATCTCTACATACTTCTAGCAGTTACAAAAGAACAATTGAAAAACACCATCAATGAATGTTTGCTTATGAGTTCCAACAATATAGTACGCTTAAAATAAAAACTTTTAATTTTTTATATAAAATGAAACTTAATAGCTTTTTAAGTTAGTAAATTTGATAGTCTTTTCTAACCAAACTTTAATACTATTATAAACTTACAAAGCAAATAATTTTGTAAATGCTGTAAGCAGTTTATTGTCAGATTTTAAAACAGGTTTCATGCTAGTTAATTGTGATCAGAAACCACCAATAAACCTTGTTTTTGCTGATGTAAATGTTGTAGAATGTTAATCAGCTGGAGACAGATGCTGAATTTTGTCTAATTACTTTATGGCTGATGGTTATTGCATGAGTAATCATGGATTGAGTCATGGATATTTCAGAAATGACTAGCTAAACAGGTTGGTATGATTCCTTTCCTAATTACATGATCTTAGTTCAGACTGGTGACAAACACTCTAGATTAAGGCTTACTAACAGCTGGTGCTAAATGATGTCATTTCCTGAGTAATTAATAAAGTCTTTAAATGATAGATCCTACGATTTGGAGCTCGAAATAAGATTCTTTAGACATTCTTGTCCTGCTTAAGGTAATAGGGAAACACATTTAATTCATTAGGTTGTGATAGGAGCCATTCAATTATTTTTGTTGCATATTATAGCAAAAGTTTGTGTCGTATCATATTTTAGTGATCGGTATATCATAGTACATATATATATTATATATATGTACTATGATATATACATATATATCATATAGCATACTAGAGATAAACTTTACATATATATACATGTATATATATCTTATATCTATATATATTTCTCAAAGTTTGTCGTATGTTTGTAGGATTGATTGTCCGGCTACAGATCTTAAAATAAATATTTCGTACTGAAGAAAATTCGATCATGGACCATGCCATTCGCCGGTCTAAAGCCTTACCCACTAGACTACAGAAATCAACTCGCTAGCTTGCCAATATAAGTCATTATATGAGAGCAAACACCTAACTGCTTTGCGTATGGCGCGAGTCATAATAGCATAACGTCACGAGAAGCTGTTAGCTCACATTATTAAACTGGCTAATAGCAGCAACTCTCACTACTTCTCATTGTTTATAAGACAAAACACTTTTGTTATGATATGTAGTTTGAAAGTTAGAATGGTAAATGTTGTTATATGTTAAATACAAATCAATTTTTTGTCCAAAGACTTTTCTATTATCCGGGCAACACTGGATGGCACAGCTAGTACATATATATATTATATATATATATATATATATATATATTTGTTGCAAATCAATATATATATATATATATATATATAGAACTATATTTCCCAACTAGGAGGCTTCTATCAATATATAATCCATGTTAGGAGGCTCTGAAAAATTAGGAGGCGTCCAGGGAGCCTCCTAATTCTAGCAGTGTTTATAGTGCTTAACAACCCTATAGAAGTATTTTAAACATGATTCCCATAATTGCCTTATATATCTATATTCATATATATATAGAAAAGAGGAGACAACTCCAACAAAAATGTGTAATTTTCTATCAATAAATTATAAACTCTAGGAGGCTCTTATATATGGAACTAGGAGGCATATATCAATTTTAAAATATTCTTACTTTTAATTGTTTTGGTATCGTTTCAGTTAATAGCACAATCTATTTAAAAGCACATTGCAATAAGCTTATGACTAAGCATCAACCAATACAAGGAATTAGCAGCTATGTCGGAAACAGTCAGTTTTGCTAATATTCATGATAGCTTTATTAGATTTGAGAAATAAAGTTGTATATTAACAAACTACAATACATTGCAATTTATTTGCTGACCCTCTTTATGGTTTTCAAGACTGCCATTTAAGCACTCCCTTTTTTTGCAAGGTTTCTCATTGATCTTCTCTTTTTTGTGAAAATTCACAATAATTACACATTATGGTTTCAACTGATGTTTTAGCATGGCTGTAGTAAAAGTTTAAATAAGTCTATAATCAGTACAATTTATATTTTCGCTGCCGTTGCATCCAGCCACAAAATAAATCTTTTTTTGAAACTTTGCATCCGAATGCAATACCTGAGAAATAGTTTTTTAGTCGAAGAATTGATTTTTAAATTTGTTGAAGTAAAGTGGCAAAAGTATAACCACAGTATATAACAGCTAGAGAGATGTGGCTGTTATAATGTTGCTGTAGCTGTTAGGACTAATAGCTCTTCACCCATGTAGTCTACTAGAGCTTGGTAGCAGCAGAATAACTACATGTAAGGGAGCACGTCACATTTGGTAAGTTGATCATGTTATTTTAATCAATTTACAGTTTATTTACTTGAAACATACAGTTGTAGAAAAACAGTATAAATTTTATTTAATATTGAAATAGGACTAGCGTGAAAAAAGTATGTTTCAATTATAATAGCTTTTAAGGAATGTAGCATAGAACATGTTTGATATATATTTTTACACCTGTTTATGTCATCCAACTGCTGATATTGTTCTGCATAGAAAAGTCAAGAAAGGTCAGCATTATAATACCATAAAGGAGAATATATAAACTTTTTGTAAAATCCTAATTTTGGACTTTATTATTGTTACACAAATGTTCAGTTTTGTAACATCAACACAGACACGCCAGCTGACAAATAATAGTTATTTTAGTGAATCAGTTAAGCTTCCAACTTTAATCTATTTTCAGTTATTATTATATTAATTTTTGATGCTTTTTTATAATGATAAGTAAAGTTATTAATGTGGTTCTACCAACAGTCAAAACTGTTATTAGAATAACATGATCATTATGTTATTGTTTTATTGTTATCATGAATAGTGAGAGTTTGTGTATTTCAGTTATGATTTTGTAAATAATAGTAGTACATGCATAGGCATAAGCAAGTAAGTGGGGTATATGCAGCCTTTGAATTTTGAAACTTTTAGTATTTAGTTTGAATCTTGTGTAGTAATTGTGTAGTAATTAGGAGCTTAGCTGTTTTATAGAGCTTCAGTAGTAGGAGGCAGATATTCAAGTTTGCCAAAAAAACCTAAACAGTGAACTAAAATGTGTATTTTGCATTCATTTTGGTTTGTATATCTGTTTATGCTATTTGAATTATCTTTTCATTTTTTGTAGAAACTTGGTAAGCATTATTGCCAGTATATTCATCAGATGGCAGAGAGTATTAGACAAAGTTGGATGTTCTTTTCTAGAAAAGGTATGTTGCTAATTACACGTTGGTTTGCATAAAAAATATGTCAAAATAATCAAGGTCTCATCCACCAAATTTTATAATATTTTTGAACATATACATAATTATAGATTAAAAACTATAAAACATTATATCAGTAAGGTTGTATTTTGAAATGTAGTAATGTTTGACATTTTGGCAAAGTTACTATGATAAGCAAAACTTTAAATTCACCAACAGAAAATATACTGTACAAAGTTTTACTGTAACTAGCAAATGTATACCTGACGTAAGAATGTAACAGCATGCCCAAAAGTAGTTTTTCTTTGTATAGTTGCAAATAATCAATGACGCTTTAGTTATAGATAACTGCTGGATGAGAAGCATTGATGGCCCACACCAAAGACTGATTTGCAGACATCAAATTAAAGGTATGCGATATTGCAATAAGTTGCTGTAAAATAGCACATTATACATGCGAGCCAAAAATTAGTGTGATATTTTGATATAGCCATAGCTTCAGTAAGAAAAGTTGTCAATTTTATAGGCATTGTATTATTTCAAACGCTTACATAAACCATTATGCCACTTTTGTGTTCTATTCATCTATTATTGGCAGATTACATAATACAGATAGTGCAAACCAATCAAAGGAATGTAGCATAGCATAGAGATTTAGTATTACTCTTCTTAGTCTTTATGAGTCATGGTAGCAATTGCTTAGCGATTGCATAATTATATAAAATGAATAGTTTTCTATGGTTACCCATTACCACTTTTAGTTACTCAGCCAACACTGAGAGTAATTATCAGATTTGTAATATCATGTTTAGAGGCAGGAGATTGACAAATATTTTGTTTGTTTTTACTCTTACCCTACCGTATGCAAATTTATGCTAAATCTATCAGCGACTGCCGTATGCACATTTATGCGGATTTTCCAACAATTGCGTGGTCACCTAATTTTATTATCCGTTGAAAACATAACCGATGATTTTAAATTTTTAAAATATTAAAATAAGCAGTTTCAAATTTTTTTTGAGAATTTTCAAAATAGAAATAGACATTTTTTGTGTAAGTTTTGTTAAGTGTCGCGCAAGTCAGAAAATAGATAATTACTTATGTTGATGACATTATAGCCAATTGAAATTCAGATTTTTGTGATTACACAGATAATTAAAGTTGCAGCAGTGACTCTGATGATAGTGAAAGTAATAGTTTTGTAAGTGTAAGGGACATTGTAGAGGATCGTTTTAGCTTCGTAGCGATCGTAGCTTCACATAGCTTTAGCAATGCACAAAGTGAAGGTACATTGATTTTTGCATAGCATTATAATAGCTACTAGCATTTAAATATGTTAACATTTTAGCAAAATAAAATATATTACAAAAAATTTCTAGATAAACTTTGAAGTTGAAACAAAATTGTATACATATCATGAAGCTAAATTGGCAATTTTCGGTGAAATGGCTGGCGGTAGGCCGGTAGCTTAATTTGTACATGGGTGGCAGTAAAAGGGTAAAGCTATAGAAGAATTAGAAATACAAATGTATGTATTTCGTTTTGAATGATTTAGTGAACTTTGATGATTCAAGACAATGAGTTTGGCGAATGATATATATATAAAATGCTGCTGAAGTTGCGCAATGACTTGCATTTAATAGTTTGTTAGAAATTCAACTCATGGCTTTTAATTATTACCTCAAAATGTTGAAAACACGCGATAGGGAGGGTCAGAACACTACTAAAAGTCGTAGTTGCTCAAACCTGAAATACAGTAGGTTTTATACAATTTGCTATACAATAACAAAACTGCAAAGCTATTGGTAAAAATATAAATAGCAATATATATTATTATTTTTGGCCTTCGGTATCGGGCAGCATGTATGCAGTTTGTTTGCTGATGTTAACAAAAGTTTTACTAATAAGCTACATAATTTGCTCAATTATTGGTGTCAACTTCAACATTTAAAACAAATGTAGTGTTAGCACTTTTAGAATATACTACAAACAACGCAGAGGAATTTTTTGTGGCATATGACTTGAATTGAAGAGTTCTCTGAAAATGCAACTTGTATTGTTCATTTTAATACTTTAAAATGTCAAAGGGAGCTCATGATGAAAGCAACTTTAATATAATTTCAAGATGCTCAAAGCGGTATGGATGTTATGTTGACAAACATTAAAAGGCCACTCTGTACTATGGCTAGTAAGTATTTACATGTAATTAGATTTTGCATTGATGCTTTCAATTAGGTAGTGTAGGAAATCTATTTAGATTAGCTAAACTACCAGCATGTGCAATACCCAGCTCTGTTTCCTATCCATCACAAACATTTTGCCAACGCTTATAATAATTCATTGCTCTTTTTAAATCTGATTTTTGAACCAAAGGTAGTTTCAGCGGTATAAGAACATATAATTCTCTTCCTATGGGTCTACTCACTGTTTTGTAGCAGCAAAGGCCATTGTTTTTAAAAGGTCTGTAAGAATTGTATTACTTATTTTGACTTCCATCGGTGCTCGTAGCAAATATAATTTCAGTACCACTTGCATCAATAAAGTTATTATTAATTGTTTCGTAAAGTATTTAGAGCAAAACAATATTTTATGTGCACAACAAACATTTTTGCTGCAAGCTTACTAAAACAAACTAAAACGTTTATTTTTATGTTACATTTTAATTAAAGAGCATGTTCTATTCAGTTATTGCTGTCAGTACTATGCAGTTATTGCTGTCAATGTTCTTTGTGCATTCTTGGCACACTTTTATGTTAAACTGCCAATGCATTAAACACTTTAGAAATAAAGTGTCCAAACAAGGATGCATAACATGAAATTTGTCAGTGGCTTGTTTTGACCTATATCTAGCACTTTTTAGCCAAAGGTGTCTAGCTTTACTAAAAAGTTTGGTAGTAAAATTGTACATAAATTCAATGCCTGCATACACGTCAATCATGATGCCTATGCTCTTATTATGTGTGTTCTACTATTGCCTGCTTAGCTAATTCACTTTCTACTTCTCAATAGCCTCAGCCTCCGAATGAAAGCTATTGTTGTTATTCCTATTCTTTGTAACTTTATAATATATGAGTTTATGAAGGAGGTTGTGGTTGGGCAGCTCATCTGCTTTTCACTCTATTAGAAGTATTGCAGCACAATTATAACTGCAGTAATAAAATCTGCACAGAATTGCATAATGTGGTCTTATTCTCCAAGGTCTTCTAACTAGCAGAAATCACCTATGTACTTATGCAATTGTGGTTTGTGCTTAAAGTGACTCATTCTCCTAATGTGGCATGGCTTGCTACCCTTTCTTGCATGCTAGTCAATTGATTAAATAGATTGTAAGAAACCAGTCAACCTCTCATTCCTACACAACCTAAAGACTCATAACATAAGTTCAACCTTCTAGCGAGATTGTAGCTGCTAAATTTTTTGCTTTTTTCACGCGTCTAGCCATTTAGGGTTTTGCAGCAGCAGAAGAACATACTAAGCATGTCACAATTGGTATATTTGTTTGTCACAATTGTTTTATATTACTTTTGCCAATTTTGTCACCGAATTAATTGTACCATATTATGGTGAAAAGTCCTCATGAAAAGTGTTTTACTTTGCCTCAATACCAATGCAAAAGGTTAGACCGGTAGTGGCCTATTTTGATATTTAGGGCGAGCCGCTTTAAATACTATTTCTAAGCAACTTACTCATGTCATCAAATTGCGACGGCAAACAACAATGCATAGGTTTTCGCAGCCATTTTCGATTTGGATTTTACTGCCTTAATTGCAGGATCGTAATATTGTCAAGTTAAAAAGGTCAAGAAACCCCAACTTTATAATGCTAAAAGAATGAAATTATTACTAATTTTCATAAAATGATAACATTGTAATTATACACGAGGGTAGCTTTGTGACATTAACCGACACACATTAAAATAATTATGGTAACATATAGCATGGTAGCCAGCAATTGATGAATATCTGTGACTCTGTCAATGCTCCTAACTTTTGTAACTTTTTAAAAAGCAATAAAATAATTATGGATGCTTTTTATTCTGATTAGTAGTGTTAGCTGATTGATAGCACCAAACAGGCAGAATTATTAGTATACTATACTGCCCTGAGCAAGCAAAACGCCGTATCTTGATATTTGTAAATTGTTCAGCACAAGCACAAACGCGTTTTGGTCGAGCCCGGCATCAGTATTAGCAGTATTTTAGTTGTTTTTTTATTTATTATGGTGAGATATCCAACAATCTTTAGCGAAATACTTTTTTCGTGAAACTTTAAAATCAAAGGAGTTATTTCACTTAGGCATTTTGTTTGCTTAAATTGACAATTTACTAAGCTGGCACTAGGCAATCAAACGCCCTATCACAGCAGATAGGGCCTTTTGATTGCTTAATTGGACTGGTTTCTCATTGTTAGTTTGCCACAAGACCATTTGCCATGACTGGATTATCAAAGGATTACAAGTTTAAATTCTGATATTAATCCGCAATTAGTCAACAAAATGATATATGTTGCAATTCCTATTACTCATCCAGTCAACACATGGATTAAAGCCCTGTAATAGCCATATTCAGCTCAAAAGTTAAGAGATGATCAAAGACCATGGTATCCTTCAAACCTGATGTTATGGAATGAAAGGAATCAGTAAAATAGTAGTTTAAAAAAGATCAAACGCTTTTATTGAAAATAATTTAAAACAAACAACTGAGTGCAATAATGTCAGTATTTTAAAAAAGCAAAACCTTCCAATGGACATGTAATTAAAACAAATTTTTCATCAACTCTCTGAGTCGGATTTTTAAATCGAGACTTTTTTCACTTAGATATCGTCCTGTCATAATAAATATATTATGATAAAAAAATAGCAATAAGATTGAGCACTTAGAAGTGCACTAGCTTGTATGAGCTGCCTTAAAACAACCAATTATATATGCTTCAGTTTCGCTTCCCTTTGTTTATATACTCTTTGATTACATAATGCTGCTCATAATGTCCAACTTTGTGTATGTTCAGGCCAATCAAAACGCTGTATCTGCAGATAGAGAGCTTTGATTGCCACTTTATGTGTGGTAAATGTGGATAGGGTGTTTTTGCACATGCTACTGAAGTTGCGCAATGACTTGCTTTTAATAGTTTGTTAGAAATTCAACTCATGGCTTTTCATTGTTACCTCAAAATGTTGAAACCACCTGATAGGAAGGGTCAGAACACTACTAAAACTCATATTTGCTCAAACCTGAAATACAATAGGTTGCATATAAATTGCAATACAAAGACAAAACTGCAAAACTATTGGTAAAAACATAAATAGCAATATATATTATTATTTTTGGCCTTCGGTATTAGACAGCAATTATGCGGTTTGTTTGCCGATGTTAACAAAAGTTTTACTAATAAGCTACATAATTTGCTAAATTACTGGTGTCAACTTTAAAAATTAAAACAAATGTAATGTTAGCACTTATAAAATATTCTACAAACAACGTAGAGAAATTTTTGTGGCATATGACTTCAATTGAATAGTTCCCTAAAATTGCAATTTGTATTTGCCCATTTTAGTGCTTTGAAATGTCCAAGGAACTCATAAAGAAATTCACTTTAATAGAATTTAAAGATGCTCAAAGCGGACGGATGCTATGTGGACCAACAATAAAAGGTCACTTTGTACTATGGCTAGTAAGTGGTTACATGTATTTAGATTTTGCATTGATGCTTTCAATTAGATAGTGTAGGAAATCTATTTACATTAGCTAAATTACCCTCATGTGCAAGACCCGGCTTTGTTTCCTAGCCATCACAACATTATGCCAATGCATATTATAATTCATTGCTTTGTTCAAAACTGACTTAACATGTACTTTTTTCCTATGGGTCTACTCACTGTTTTGTAGCAGCAAAGGCAATTGTTTTTTAAAAGGTCTGTAAGAATTTTATTACTTATTTTGATTTCCATTGGTGCTCGTAGCAAATATAATTTTAGTACAATTTGCATCAATAAAGTTATTACCACTTGTTTCGTAAAGTATTTGGAACAAAATAATATTTTAGGTGCAAAACAAACATTTTTGCTGGTAGCTTACCAAAACAAAATATAACATTTTTTATGTTACATTTTAATTAAACACCATGTTCTGTTCAGTTATTGCTGTCAGTACTCTGGCCTATGTTGGTAAAACTAGTTACCAAACCAATTTTTAGTTTTTCCGCTCGCCGCTCCAGAGTATTTAATCAACTGAGCTAGTTTTTACAACAGACCTGTATTACAAGACAAAGAATGTTCATATTTATTTTGAATGATCAAAGTAAAACCTAATCTTCAATAACCCCATTGAACTAGTTATGCAAGCAAAATGTTGAGTAATTATGCCAGGTAGTCCGCTTGATTAACTAAAAAAATCAGAAATTCACTACACAATAAGAAATAACTTTTTTTGGGTCATTTTCCAAATTTAAGTGAATGTGTCTGAGTAGAATGTTTTATCAATTTCTTGACAGTTCAGGGCATTATTATTACTGGTAAAATGTGAATAATAGGACTCAGTATTACTATTAATCAATAAAACCACCCAAAGTCGAGAGATCTAAAGTTAGAAAAAATTGGGTGCCGTGCTAGGTTCAGCCCGACTGATCATCGCTAACAATAAATTGCAGTCAAAAAGAAGTTTTGAACAGCGAAAATGCCCTCAAGATAGATTGTTATTGTACATGTATTTTTATTGGCTCTCTATGTGACATTAATTTTTTCCCTGGGTTCTACATAGACACAATGGGCTTGTTTGGAATCTACCCAATTTATGGTGTTGTGGTATTGTGCCGGTTTTGCAACCTTACTCTCCAGGTTCCATCCCCGAGTGGAAAAATGTTTTTACTTAACGTTCTAAGAGTGGCTTAAGATGAATAGAAAGAAATTGCTGTTATTGTATGTTAGATTGAGTAACTAAGTATGTTGTGCAAGTAAATCATATTATTACTGTAGATAATATGCACAGCAAGGAAAAATGTGTGAGTTTCATTTTAGCAATCACAGTAACTGAGTTGTGTCCATGCGTTGTTTCCAACGAATTTTTTTAAGTTTTTGTATGCAGTGCAGCAGCGATATGTGACTGAATAAGAAACTATAACATAGATCATATTTATAAATATTGAGTTACATTATTTGTTTATTTTAGTGAGTAGAAAGTTATGCAGCCTAAAAGAAAATGGAGCGTTCAAAAAGCCATGATCGGATGATTTATGCAACCTACCAACAATGTCAGAGCTGTATACTGTTAAAAGAAATTGGTGTTTGAAAATTATAATGATGACTTATGCCCGAGCCCACAACTTACTCAAGAAGCTGCAAAATTAAACTGGCAGCAGGGTCTTCTTGTCGTTGAGGCTTTTGTAATATCGCATTAAACTTGACATCTGAATAAATTTACTTCGTTTGGCGACAAAGCAACAACCATTCTATGGTACTTGACTAGTTGAATTTTTTGGTATCAAGCATAGTGGCTGTTGTTGTTTTATATACACGTTTATGAAATCCTACCTTAAAGTTTAACATACTATATAATATGTAAGTTTTAACAACAATTAAATTATTTCAGAAAAAATACTTGGAAATGTGCAACAGAGGCCGGTTTGCCCACAACTCATGATTGCACCAATAGGCAAAAAAATATAGTAGATTTTATAGTAAAATGTTGTGAGTGTTTTTAGATAATTTTGTTACTTTTCTGATATGTCATAAGTCAGAAAAGTCATTATGCGTATAAGTTGCTAAAAGAGAACAAGGTTTTATGGCCTCTTAGCTAATGTGTGCAAGTTATGTTACCTTCTTAACATAGTACATAATCGATCATAGCCTTTTTGAAGTATGTACACTGTATACGTCATAGGTACCTCTAGAACCTATATTTAAGTTAAATAGCTTTTTACAAATGTGAAAGGTATATCGCTATAAGATACAAGTTGTATAGTTTCATGCAACCTTCTGACTAGTACATAAATTATGTTTGTTAAGTAATAATAACAGATAAATAAGTTATAGCAACCTACTAAATGATATATAAATAGCAGCAACCTCTTAAAGAATATACAACTCATAGCAGCCTCCTAACTGATATATAAATAGTAGCTACCAACTAAATGAAATTTAAATTATAGCAAACTCTTACATGATCTATAAGTCATAGCAACATCCTAAATTCTATGTAACCCATAGCAACCTCTGCAATGATATGTAAGTTATAGCAACCTCCTAAATGATATATAAATAGCAGCAGCCTCCTAATTAATATATAATTCATAGCAGCCTACTAACTGATATATAAATAATTGCTATCAGCTATGGAAAATTCAAATTATAGCAAGGTCTTAGGTGATCTATAAGTGATAGCAACATCCTAAATTATATGTAACTCATAGCAGCATCTGCAATGATATGTAAGTTACAGCAACCTCCTAAACGATATATAAATATCAGCAGCCTCCTAATTAATATATAATCCATAGCAGCCTCCCAACTGATATATAAATAATAGCTATCAACTATGGGAAACTTAAAATATAGCAAGGTCTTAGGTGATTTATAAGTGATAGCATCATCCTAAATTATATGTAACTCATAGCAGCCTCTGCAATGATATGTAAGTTATAGCAACCTCCAAAACAATTTATAAATAGCAGCAGCCTCCTAAATAATATATAACTTATAGCAGCCTCCTCACTGATATATAGATAATTGCTACCAACTATGTGAAATTCAAATTATAGCAATTTCTCAAGTGATCTATAAGTTATAGCAACATACTTTATTATATGTAAATCAGAGCAGCCTCTAAAAGAAACAAGTTATAGCAAACTCCTTAATGATATAAGTTATGGCATCTTACCAAAGGGTATGTAAGCTATGCCACGCTATGTAATGTTTCCATTGTAACTATTACATATATACAATGGTAACATTCTAATTTATGTGTATTTTGTAGCAATCTGCTAACTGGTAATCATTATTTTTGCTTACTCATTGAGTTATGAATTATTTTACCTTCAAATTGATATGTAATTTACAACAACCATCTAGACATTCTCCAAGTTTTGACAGTTTTTCCAGTATGCATATATACAAAGTATGATAAGGCGATGAATATATATTGTATGATACCATATTCTCCTAAAATTTCCATAAAAATATATAATAATTAGGAGTTGAATAAATATATATATATCTACAATATAGATAAATTAGACCATATAGGAGGCTTACCCATATATATTTGCGTTAACTCCTAATCCCTTATATTCCGAAACCTCCTAACTGGTATATATTTATTCAACTCCTAACTCGGAAATATGGGTATATATATATATATATATATATATATATATATATATATATATATATATATATATATATATATATATATATATATATATTGACTTTCTTAAAGTCTGTGAGGCAACCTACAGTAGTTGTTTCATGGCAGGAAGTCAACTCTCATTGGTAATGGGACTTGTGTCCCTTGCCAAAGCTCTGAGCTGCACTGATGAGGCTTCAATAGCCGAAACAGTACTGTCTGTAGCATGAGTATATGCTCCCTCACTTCGGTTTGGTTGAGCACTCTGAGAGGTGTGACACTATTAGCCTTTGTGCAAAGCTCATCACTTTTGGGATTTGAGCACTCTGGTGTCAGCACATTGACTTTCTTAAAGTCTGTGAGGCAACCTAGTTGTTTCATGGCAGGAAGTCAACTCTCATTGGTAATGGGACTGGTGTCCCTTGCCAAAGCTCTGAGCTGCACTGATGAGGCTTCAATAGCCGAAACAGTACTGTCTGTAGCATGAGTATATATATATATATTTATATATATATATTTATATATATATATAGGCTATATATATATATATATATATATATATATATATATATATAACGTATTCTTCTACAATTATTATATTTTAATTCATTAATACATTGGATAGTATTGTGTTTTTATAATATACAATGCTTTCACTCGTTGTATAGTAGGCTTGCCTTCTGCAATATCCTTGAAGATTTTATTAAGTTGCGTTCACATCAACCGATTTGCAAATAGAGCTTTTGTGGCCGATCTTTGCATGATTTTATGGGAGTCATTTACCCAATTTTTTCCGTTCCCACCAGTATAGTTTGAACCAAGAGTGGGCGGTTTTACATGCTCTTATTCGCAGGGCCAGATAACATTAGTTGATATATTTTTAGTGAGTCAAGCTTTGCATTTTGTCAACTGTTTCTAATGAAGTTTCCCTTAAATGTTTTTCACAACTGTACCAATTATTTTGCATTGTCCAGTTCATCACTAATAATGGATAACTATGGGGAGGATGACTTTTGGCTAGCAGCTTCTGCTTCAATTGTAACAGCAACAGCGTCATTACTAACCAGAAACCAAAGAAGTAAAAGGCCTCAAGCACCGAGACCTCTACTTTGGCCTTTACTCTCCTTGCTAACAGAGACTCCCGATAAGCTTACAGGGTAGTATTGTTCCTGATTTACAGTCTTTATCTGATGCCGGAGAGAGTAACTTTGGCAAACTACTTTAGTATGAATGAACATTGTGTTGAAGTGTTACATAGTGAGGTTTCTCTTCTTTTTATTCTAAGTGAAAGAGTGACGCGACAGACAAGCAATCTCTCAACAGCAGAGATTTGCTGTGAAGAGGGATTTAATTGGCTAATCAAACAGAAAATTTGCCTAAAATCCTCCAATGATCAGGCGTAGCTTGATAAAATTTCTCTCTGTACACAATCGGTCTCAGGCTCATTTGCTTCTTTCACACGAAACAATTCTCCGCCAATGAGTTAAATCATTTAGACAATCGCCACGAAACTGGCTTGTGTGAATGCAGCTGTATATGTAGTAATCTCTATTAGCTAGTATTAATAACAATAATGTATTCTATCTGGTATGGTAGTATTCTATTTAATGTACTCTTATAGCATATCAACAGTAAGAGCGGCGATGCCAAGAATTTCTTTCATGTTAAATCAAATGGCCTCCAGGTGGGTGTTTAATAGTTCTCGGGAACCAGACGGAGTTTTGAAGCAAAATATTTTGGGGACTTGGCAGAAGGCATGAAGAGTATGGGTGTGGGGTTTGAATGGCCTCCGCCAAAAATGGTGAAAATGCATAGCGTTCTTGCAGACAAAGTGTGATTTTTAATATAGATTTTTGTTTTATTATATTTACACAAAGGTCTTTGAGACCATAGTAACTATTTAAAATTTCAAAGAAAGAGATAACACTCCTGGCAGCGAGGAGCTGTTAACATGACAGCACAGCTATCTAAACTAACTCACTTCCAACACAAAATCATTAGCATCACTACTCAGATAGGCTTGAGTACAAACAATATATAAAATATCATTCAAATTGAAAGGGTAGACGTGATAACAAGTTTACTATAGAATATGCCTAAGCACTAGTATACATGGACTGACACCCCTGAGGAATGTCTGGGAGGAAAACTGAAAGGAAACATAAACAGGCAGACACATCATCATTGCTTTTAACTAGGCTTAGGAGAGCTATAGATAAAGTACTTGGGAGTACCTGTGCTTGATTAATCTGCACTTTATTAATTCCATTAGATTACTCATTAAGTTATTAATTAGTAAATTAATGCAAAATCTTAGATTTGTTAATTCAAAATTTAGTAACCAACACAGTAATTATTGAATTAATAAATCTTTTTTGCAAAATAATTAATAATTCAATAATTTATGTAAGTTTGCAAACCCAAAATTAATGTAATTATTAATACAATTTTAAACTATAATTTAATTATCAATTTAACCTAGTTGCAATTTATGTCAATTTATGTCAATTTATGTCAATTTATGTCCTAACAACAATTTTTGCATTAGTTCTATCAGCTCAATGACAATTATGAAAACACTCCTCTTAGTTATAAGATATGAATACTATCAGTAATGATAAAAATAATAATGCTAGAGGCAATATGCACTGGCCAGTAAAAGTATATACAAATCTATAATCTAAAATGCATATTTTATATAAACAATGCTACAGTAGAATTTAAACTTATGCAGCGATCAGTGTGAGAAGATATATCTTGGGCGTTACGCTTTATTCAAGCACAGTGAGTCAGTAACTGCAGACTTGGCATATTGGTCTAGATCCTCTGACAAGTAATAACAGGTTGTGGTTCTATTCTTAGAAAGACCACCAGTGGTGACAGGAAGGGCTCTACCAAATCAATAATGCAGATCAGCTCGCTGTGGCTACCCAAAAGAGGGGTCTGCCAAACGGCATTATGCATCATATTTCGACTGTGGGAATAAGATTTATAGTCAGACAAATGTGTGTTCAATGAAATCTGTATCAGATAGAGAGTTGGAAAATAGAAAAATTTTTTTTATTTCTTTTACATGTCTAAATAAGTTCAAACAAGGTAAAAAATCATCCACTACATTTATCATTTAACCTTGAGACTTTATTGTATTGTATCTTGTTTTTTGTTAAGAAGCAAACTTAAAAAAGAATTTATTTCGCACGATGTAAGAAATCAGACGGTACGTATATACTGTTAATGAACTGGAGAAACTGTTTTTGAAATTCTACAAAAAGGTATTTAGAAAGTTCTAGAAGGAAAATCATTTGAGATTACCAGATAACCAGTTATTTATGTAATTACAGGTAGATCAGCAGTTTCTATTCTCCACTCTGATCATTTCCTGACAGTATTAAAAGGTCTATTATGGGCTGAATGATCATATTTTGACATACCAACTCCAGTCAAACAAACGTCTCTAACTATCAGATTTTTGTTCCGTGATTCACAAAGTTTAACTCTCAGCTTAAAACGGCACTTCTCAACTTTTTTTCCGTCAAGCCCTTAAGACTGACGAGGGCAATATCGTACCCACTTGCTTAGAATAAAAAAAGAGCTCAAAAACATAATAAACAGACGCATTTAGAATATATATAAAAACAATACGTTATTGGAAGGTCATTCCAAGATGAGTCTAATATTTTCACACAGTAGCAACACATGAAAAACAACTCTCTTTATGGTCTTTGACTGTTTTTTGCTTCTTCTCTGCTATTATCTGATCAAAACGTGGTTTATTGTGAGTCACTGAAATGCGCAGATTATTTTAAGGCTTGATGACATCACGCTAGTTATTTTTGATATAAAGGAGATAAAAATCTTGATTCAAATAGCCAAGTTGTTGTGACAACAAATACACTTTTTTCATCTTCATCTTTGATTCTTGCACCCAGCAAATAATCGCTCGCACCCCTTCTGGGTTCGCAGCACCAATCAAGAAAGCCTGACTTGAAAAAATCAAAAACAACCGTAACCAATTTGTAACACCTAACAAATGCATACTCGAGTGATTGATGTTAGCTTATTATGCCCAGTGCACTGTAGTGATTTGAATGTTTTCTTTTTGTACCAACTCATAACCATAGTTTTTAATGAACCCTTGGCCAGATCTCTTAGCTTAGGAAGAGTGTCAGATTGGCTCCCAAGGAGGGGGCGGCAGATTATAGAAGTTTAATATTTCGCAAGAGCACTGATTCATACATCAACTGAGTACCTTGTTGACTTCCAATAAAGAGAAGGTACAGTTGCTAAAAGCAATGCCTGAGTCTGGTAATGAAGTGAGGCAAGAATTATTTTGTTTGTAATGTTATCAATGATTAGTACTCTGGCAGTCTAGTGTGCTGTAAGAGATCATCAAGTGTGACAATAAAGCACAGATAATAAGTATGTGCATAATAATTCTACAATCCTGATAAGTGAATGATTGGTGAAGCTGGTAGGGTGGTGGTTGGCGCATTCGAATATAACAGATCAAAATCCTGTAGGATGCAACTTTTTCCCACCTCCAATCGTGGCTTTGGATGGACATGGCTCCTATTACAGAAAAGATTTAGGGCTATTATAGCAAAGATTTAGAGCTATTATAGCAAATATTTAAGGCTGTTAGCATGAGATGTAAGCTGCATGTAGTCATCTTTTTTTCTCAAAACTATGCAAAATGTAATTGAAATGAAAAATAACCCTTCAAGTTTATGCAAAATAAGTTTTTCACAAAACCTCTGCCCTTTTTAGAGTTCACAGGTGCATACAGAATGAGCTGGTATTGTGAAATGTAAATCCTTCATTGGTGGTTCGAGCCTTAGTGATTCCATTTTTTCAGTTTGTCTCACTCCACCCCAAACAATTCCACAATGCAAAAGAGTGTACATTTTACTGGAATGATCAAGTATACCAAGTGCATGCCTTTGGGATCAATGATGCAGTTTTCCTTTTCCGTGAGAGTGCCTCCCGCATCAGATTTTACTTACAAACAAAGAATCAATTTATTCTCATTGGTAATTCAGTGCTTAGACCACTACATCCTGTCAAACTGTCGGAGTGAGTCTGTGGTTTATATCAGAGGGCTGGAGTTAAACATCTGCTATCGGGGCTAGATTGATGTTAAGAGTTGTGGTTGTATATAGAGTAGAGTAAGTGTAAACAAGAAAACAAATTTTATTGCAAGACTGGAGTAAAGGCATGGTTGAAGCTGTGAGACGACATAATTATGTATAACCTTTTGTTGGCATTGGTACTCATTAACAAAATGGTGTTTTCTGTTACATGCCAAAAAAAAGAACAAAAACCCGAAAATACATACGTCAGGAATTATTAAGTGAGTTGAGCAAATGTGTTTTAAAAGTTGGTAATCTAATAGAATTGCAGAAGAGTTGGAATAGTTAATTGTAGGTTATAGTAACAAAAAGTTTATAAACTGAAGCATACAGTCACTAAGTTATCAAAAAATGAAGTTCTTTTATTGTCTTTATCTGAGTTTCTAGCACCAAAGACTGACCAGCATTTCCATAGAAAAGTTTGGTCAACAGATTTGTCTGCCTTCACCAATATTATAGATTTATCATGCTTTTAGGATAGTCTCAGGGTCTTATGATTTTACTAAACAACATGTTAAATGGTAACTACAAATGTAAATATGTAAGAAAACAGGCTAGTTTTGGTGATTTGTTTTTAATTAAACATTAAAAATTAATCTTCTGAGAAAAGTCATTTTATTGACTTTGTGTAGCAATAAAATAATTAATAGATTTTTATTAAGTAATGTGTTTTGGGTTTGCAGGTTTGAATTAAAATTCTTACAGAAAGCACTGAGACTAGTGAAATAATGGGCTAGCCCTATTATAAACAACTGGTTCAAATCCGGCCACCAAAATCCATAAAACTTATGACATGTGACCAAATGTCACAGCTGATCCATTATTGACTATTTATTTTTAAACCAAGTTTATTCAACAGTGATAATTTTGCGATTAGGTTTTTAGTTCATGAAACAGAAGCAGAATGAAATTCATAAAATAATATACATGTATAAGCAAATAATAAAATTCATAAAATAGTATAACCTAAAGAAAATTTGGAAGATTATTTTCAAATCTTTGGAGAAATTGCAATTTTTTGTTGCAAGTCCTGACATTTTTACAAAACACATAAGCTCGGTAGGTAAAAAAAGCGATGGTTTTGGCTAAGCTATATAGTAGGTCAGGCAACAAGAATCAATGGCTATGGTCACAAATAAATGCAGAGCTGAAGAAGAATAGAAGAAACTAGCTGATTTGTCACCGAAAGGTCAAGGTAAGTACATGTAGAAGACAGTAGCTGATCCATCGCCGAAAGGTCAAGGTAAAGGCTAAAGAGCGGTTTCAATATCAGAAGATTGAAATTGGGCAAACAGTAAATTTCTCAAGGTCTGTTCATACTGTATCGCCGCACGTATACACTAATCCCCCAATGCATCGGTGATCATCTGCAATAACTCTGTTCACTCTATCACAAACCTATTGGTGTTAATATCGGTGACTATAGTCTGAAGAAATATAGATTACGCTGTCCGCAATGGCTAAACACCATTGCCAAAGTGATGAACACATTATTGTGGATGTTCGGAGAACTATCAGAAAAGTTTGACAGCTGCAATGTTTCTAGAAATATTCGAGTTGCCTCGACGATGTCATAGGTTTACGGTACAGATAATTGATGAATAATTGGCAAGAGAACCCCCTGACATACGACAGTGTGAAACAGCTTTGAACATAGTAAGTACCTAACTTACATTGTTGATCCAAACGGTGCTAATAAAATTTGCATCAGAGTGCGTTGATTGCTACCATGACTAATGTGGCACTGAGAGTTGGCATACTCTTTCCAATTACGAATAATGTCTACGTGTATCGCCGTAGTGGGTGTCCAACAAGAGATTATTGTGTTTATATGTACCTTGATTTAAATGTAACTGGAATATTTAAACTCTGGGTGGGTATTTAATCAGGACATCTTTTGATGTGCTAGCCCAAGTTTTATATATTAATGTAACTCAATGAGCTCTTCTTTCCATGTTTGTGTGAGTAGAGTTAAAGATGACTTTACACAAAAGTGTAGTAAATTTTATCAAAAATTATCTGTATGTTTTATCAATTGTGATTGTATTTGATGTTTGAGGTGTGACTGCCAGGATGTTTCAAGTTTTAAATCGACAAAACTTGATCACGGTTAAAACGCACAGATTCAAGAAAGAACAATTATAGCGTCTATATCTGCAAGGAGACCAACAGAATAGAAACGCGTTGCGCTGCAATTTTAAAGCAGTATCCAATATCAATAATGGGAGAGACAGGCAGCTGAGTAACTGATGACATCTTTTTGTCTGTATTTTTCTTCTGAAAGTTTTAACCATGATCAAGTTTTAATGATTTTAATCTTGATACATCCTGGCAGTCAGATCACCTCAAACACCAAAAACAATGGCAAATAATATAAAATACTGATACTTTCTGATAAGATCTACTAAAATTTTATGTAAGTACATCTTTAACAGCTCATCTCATATTGTGGAGCCCACAGATACGGCTCTATGCTTCCACCAGTAGATGTGCTTCAACACTCCGGGGACGATTATTAAAATGGCCAATCGATCTGACGTATATAGTTAATATATATATATAAAGTTAATATTCAAAACACACAAGTAGATAAATGTATCATTTAGAAAAATCAATAATACTTTTAAAAATTTTTTTAATATAATCAGAATCTTATCCATCCATCTGAATCTACGGCTGGATGTTAAGATAAAAGATTGTTCAATACAGTAATTGAACCCTCATCACTCAGCTTACTAATCCAACACTCTAACAGCTGCCCTAATCAACTGAATCTGAATAATTGTATATATACACCTGACGATATTTTCCGGCACACTAGACTGTCAGGTACTAGTTACAAATATTTCCTATAATAAGAGGCGTGTCCATCTACTCCCTCCAAAGGAACTGTTGAAGAGTGTTTGGAAAACAAAATACACCTTACAGAAATCGAACTCAGATATCCAGCTTTGCATCTAAACGCATTATCAACTGCACCACCCTGTTGCACTGTGGCATAAGTGGCATAAGTGTGTGCCTAGTTATTACACATGATGACTGCTCACGGCGCCCTAGACTGTCAGTGTACTAGTAATAATAAAGGGTTTAACCAATCACTACTCATGAGGCATGAAATATAAAGGGTTCAACCGATCACTACTCATGAGGCATGATATATAAAGGGTTTAACCAATCACTACTCATGAGGCATGAGATATAAAGGGTTTAACCAATCACTACTCATGAGGCATGAGATATAAAGGGTTTAACCAATCACTGCTCATGAGGCATGATATATTGAGAAAAAATAAAATTAAAAATCTTCAACACATTTTATTAGAGACTGTGATGTAGAGGTTAGGAAACTTCTGAGTTTCGAAATAGGCGACTGGTGCTGACAAAAAAGCCACCAATGTTAAATAGCTCTATTCGGTTACTTCAACAATGTTAATTACTTGGAATAGTTACCTATGAAAAGGAATCTGTCAAAAAATGGGAAGTGATAATCAGTTGCAAACTATTTCTTGAATAATTATCTCTTATTAATTTGTTACATACTGCACATAATTCGCATAAAATGTTTTATATCGTTTGTCTTCCTCATTGATATAACAGATTTCTCATCATCTTCATGCATGATGACTCGTAAATTAAAGCTCTTTCCTTTGCATTGTAGTTTTCCTCAGCAGAATTTCAAGATATTGGGCTTAGAGCACCACAGGCTTGAGAAGTATAAAAAGAGTTCTAGAGATAGCTGTAAGGTATATGGTAGGTTAAGTATAGGGGGTAACCTAAACTCTCTCGCCCTCTTATATTCCTCACCTCAACCCCACCCACCCACACCAGATCTTCTCTCTATCCATCTTTATTTTCTCCCTCCACTCTTTCTTTATCTTGCTCCTTCTTTCCCTTTCCATCTCATTCTTTCTCTTTCCCTCTCTCTCCCTCTCTATTCCTTTCTTTTCCTATTTGATCTCACCCACCCACTTATTCACCCCCACCAGATCTTCTCTCTATCCATCTTTATTTTCTCCCTCCACTCTTTCTTTATCTTGCTCCTTCTTTCCCTTTCCATCTCATTCTTTCTCTTTCCCTCTCTCTCCCTCTCTATTCCTTTCTTTTCCTATTTGATCTCACCCACCCACTTATTCACCCCCACCAGATCTTCTCTCAGTCTACCTCTATCCTCTCTCTCCTCTCCCTCTCTCCACTCTCTCTTTATCTCATTCCTTCTTTACCTTTCTCTTTCCATCTCTTTCTCTTTGACCAACCTTACCTACCAAATCTTTGGTAATACCAGCCAACTTTTTGATTCAGCACAGCATTTTAACCATGCCCACTTTTTCATTGTCCATTGATTCTGTTGCATTTCTGCTGTCATGATCAAGCACATTTTTTCACCGATTAAATTTTTTTCCCAATTTTAAATCAGTCAGAATCCTTCATGTAGCGCATCACCTTGATTTATATGTTTCATCATAGTTATCCTTCTTTGCAATGAGTTATTGCCTACTATAGTCATGACATCCCTCTTGCAAACATTGGTCAGGATACACAGGTTATATTGTGCATCAAGTCAAAGTAATAAGGTATGTGATAAGATGTACAAGGAAGATGGTATTTCAGAGAGATACATGTACATGTATAAAATGCCGCATAGTTCTTTAGCACATTGTAAGTTAAAGTGAGCATAGTTGACAACCTTTACCATGTCTTACTCTCTGTCTCGATCTGCTGATTCACTTTTCTTCACTCATGCTATTTTTGCTCAAGCCAGCACTCCACTAGAGTTAACTTTTGCTGATATAAGAATTGGGCAGAATTTGTCCAAATTTGAATCATGTGATTGATTTTGAAAAACTTATTTTTGGTCGACTAGAGATTTTTTTTAAAACTTTACTAGTCGCAGTTTGAACTTGTTTAGTGTTCAAACTTTTGTTTACTTTCAACAGCCAATCAGACCAGATCGAGTGCAACTCTATTTTCTCGAGTGAAACGATAACCAATAAGAACACATTTGTTTGTGTAATATCAATTGACAGAGCTGATTGGTCAACGTGCTCATTTGTGTAACATGACAATCATAAAACTGGTTTAAAACCTATAAAAATTATAATTTAGCATACACGCGCATTAGCCTATTCCAACATTTATCACGGCAAAATATCAACTAATAGAGTTCTAATAGTGTCACTATTTTAGAAAAACTTATATGGTTTGAGCTACCCTTTAATTATAAGCAGGCAACGTGAATGATATAGAACTATTCTCAGAGCAAACATTGGACATTACTAGTTGATCTGGCTTGGTTTGTTGCCTATTGCAATATGAAACATGTACATTTCATCCGAAGAACTGAAATAACCTCTTTTAGTTGCAATTAAAATTGAAAAATGTCAACCGTGTGGTAACAAGGTATCAAAGATGAGCACACAGGGCAACAATTTATGGTTAGTTCATTTCTGGAGGAACCAAATGGCTGGTACACTTCAAGAGGGATTAAGAAAAAAGTTTTCCTGCATAATTAGCTCACTGCTGCATGCCGATCACCATGTTTCTAAGATGGGGACAAGACCTAAGATCTGTAAAATATGTTTTTAAAATCTGAAAGCTTGTGTCGTTCACAAGCTGGAAACAGCAAAAATCTGTTTGTCAAGCAAGTTTTGTATCTTTTAAATTTTTGCCTAATAGTTCTTCCAAAAGAAAGTTGGAAACAACACTTGCTGATGATGCGCAAGAAAATGCCGCGAAAGCTATTCCATTTTAATCATTTTCCACATTTCAGTCACTTTTATTTTAGCTTGAGCAGCTCTGAATGTGTTGCTTTGATTTCTGGCATAAAAATCTTTATTTTTAGTAACAACGTGGCACATTAATCCACAACGTGCGAATTTCCATTGAAACACTTATAACACAGTAACTCAACGTGTGCACAACTCCAACGCCGCATCAAAAAGTAATGGAAACAGTGCATTTGTTGGAGTTCTTTTGTAGCAAAGGTGAAAGTTTGCTTCTTAATGTACTCTAGCATTATTGAATCTGTGTGTTAGATCCTAAAATTGCTCATTCATCATGTTACATCATTCACCAGTGCTCTTTGCCAAACACCAAAGCGGTTCGCTAAGGCTGATCTATTACTTGGCAAAAACGATCAAATGATTCATTGTTTACCAACAGATAAATAAGTGAAATAAATATTATGATTTCAATTATTTATCTGTTGGTATATACATGCATATATTGTTATATATATAGCAAGAAGTTCTTGCTATATATATATATATATATATATATATATAGGGCCTATATTTAAACCTATCTATATATACAATTCTCAAAGTTTGTGTATGTATTATGTGTCTATGTTTGTCCAGCTACAGCTTTTAATATCTTGAAATTTAAAATTCTGCATTAAGATGAATTCGAACTCACGAAGATTGTAGGCAAAAGTTTTTAAACCCAAACGTTCTACCACTGAGCTATACAAGCCGTATAAATCAAAGACATTATTATATACCATGTAGCATAAGCACACGCTAATTATCTTAGCATTGTGCCCGTCCGTTACGACACCCTTGCTAAAAAATATTTTGGGACCTAAGTATATGCAACACGATGCTTCTTCGTCTTTTTTTCGTTAGGGCTAATTTGTTCCGCCACAGAATATCAACAATAATTTATTTCGAAATTGAAATTTGGCAATTTGTGTACTGGTAATATACGTTATTAACTCTTTTTGTTAAAATACATTCTAAAACCTCCTTCAATTATGTGTTTAGTAAACTAAATTCATTTAAGTTAGATTCAGCGTTTATGTTACACGTCTGTTTCGAAGGTAAAAACTTTCCACATAGTACATTGTAGTGTTATATTATCTTGCAGATCATAACCACAAAATGCACTAAAGTCATCGTAGGTACTTATAGTTACTAAGATTAACATATTATTTTGTTACTATTTTTTAATGATGAAAATTTTTACTAAGGGGTGATTGCATTAGATAATTACTATGGGTTTCTATACTATTCTACATGTATGTATCTCTAATAACAGCCTACATCTATACATCTATAACCTGCAATACTTTCGCATGCAGACACTAGTATGTTGACCCTGAAACAAGCTAAAATCATATAATTTTATACCAAATGATTTTCAATTGTAATCATAACAAAACAGACAATATTTAGCCATTACTTGCTAATGATTTCAAATTTACATTTAAACACTTTTACATTTTTATTTCTCTTCCTAACTTATTTTAACGAAACATTTATTTTAAGTTATAAAATTTAAAACTTATAGTTGTTTGAAAAAGTTTGAAAACCTTTACAGTTGTTTTTATTTTCTCTCTCAATTTATTTTAACTACAAAAAACACTTTTCTCATGATATGTAGTTTGAAAGTGAGAATGGCAAATGTTGTTATATGTTAAACACAAATCAATTTTCTGTCTAAAGACTTTTTTATTACCCAAGCAATGCCGGGTAGTATATACATATATATATACCATTATATGTCTTTTCACTAAACGTTTCTCATCAACATGCTGTTAGCAAGAGTATCACAAATTACCGAGTCAGAGGTGGTAACTTGTTGTGTCACCCAGAGGAAAGAATATACCACTTCGCGCAGCACGTCTTGTACAGTATGGCTCCATAAACCGCTGCGGAGCTCGACCATCCAATAGCATCTAATGGCACTCATCTGCGGTAACATGACAAGCCAACCAGTTCAAAGCAGAAAAAGTTAACGAATCACCTATAAGCTTGGCTAGCATGAATAATACATTTCATCAGCGTATTCCTCATTGCTGGATAACCACTCGAACGTCACGGATTCCATTATTCACACGGATTAATACCGAAGCTGAAGAATTCTAGAAAAGTGGAAGTTAGTACTGTCAGAGCTTTTCATAAGAATCTGAAGGTAGGAAATACTTTACCATCTTTTATGAAGTTAATAGAGTTTACATTGAGTTTAGAGCAGTTTCTACCATCTGTTGTAAGTATTCAAGGAAAATTCTATCTTGATAGAGCTTTGAGCTGATTTAAAATCTTTGGACTTTTATACAAGTAAATGCTTTCTGTTATTCAATCCATTTTGAGTTGTGCACAAAAACATAAAGTTAGGTCACTAGAGGTAAAGGTCAATTAAAGGGAACTTTTAGAATACCCGAGACAAAGTATTTGTTAAATTTTATTTAAAATTTTATGACAAACACATGTGACATGTGACAGACACATGTGACTGACACATGTGTCAGAAAAATGTGTCAGCCACATGTGTCAGTCACATGTGACTTTTACCTCACATTACCTTTTCAAAAATCGTAGAAATTTAAAACCAACTCAAATCTGTATCAAAAGAATATTTTTGTTGAATACTTATGCGCAGGTGGTAGAACCTTTGCTATGAACTCAAAGCCTATTCGCAGTCAATGAATCTCATCTTAGTCAGTCATTAGGTAGTACCTTGCCCCTTAAATCTGTATTCTTCCTGAAATGGTGGACAGTGCATAAGTGGACTCAGAATGTCTCACATGCCCAATATCTCTCTCTTCTTCCTCCTGTCCTTTTTCTCCCTTCTTTCCCTCACCTCCCTCCTCTTCCTCCTCTCCGTTCTCTCCCTCCTTTTTCCCTCTTCTCCCTCCTCTCCCATCTATCCCTCCTCTTCCTCCTTTCCCTCCTCTCCATTTTTTTCTCTCTTTCTCTTCCCCTTCATCTCTCTCTCCCACTTTCTCTCGTATCTCCTCTCGCTTTCTTTCTTTCTCATCTTCTTTGACCACACGGGCCTACCATGACTTTAGTAATACAAATCAACTTGGTAAATCTTTACAACACCTCTACCAAGCTCATTTTGTCATTGTTCACTGGATCTGTTCATTGAGCATCAGCCACCACCTATGCTGAGTGAGTCTGAAAACATTCTGTAAGATTGATTGGCTTACAGAACTCTTAATCCTTAGCCTATGGCTGCCTGATTTTTTAGTTCTGCAAAGAAAATATTGTCTTAAAGCTATCTGGGCAGTGATCTTTGCAGAATTTACTTCACGTAAGTTCTGTGTTCAGCTTGTCAACTAAATTCTGTCTCCAGCTTTTAAGAGCTGCTCAAATTGAACACCATTTGAAGTGGCTTCATTTATGGCTGTAATTAGTTAAACTATTGATAAGTTATTTTTATTCTTGTGACAAACTCTGCTCAAATTTACAGATCAAGCAGAAACAGTTTAAAGGGGGAGGGCATTAAGAAAATTCATTTAGATTTTCTCACAATGAATCATGGGCTATCATCCATCCTGGTTATAAATTAAAACAAACTCAAATACTGACTTGCTCACCAGTTTTGGCGACAATTACTAAATTAACAGGTATTTAGAGGTTATTGGCATACCTAGCGACCGTGACAGCATTTGAGTTTAGTAATCACAACTTGTCAAATACACTAAGGTGAGCTCTTTCAATCACAGGCCACCAATGGGAGCTACTGTAACTTTTAAAATGAATTTACATGAAATTTTAGTAGATTTATCAGAAAGTATCGGTGTTTTTTCTAAAATTGGTGATGGTTGATGATATTTGAGGTGATCCGACTGCCAGGTTGTTTCAAGATTAAAATTTACAAAACTCATTACGGTTAAAACACTCAGACGAAAAATAGTACTACCGATAGCAACTATCATTGGTATCAGAATATTGATAGCAATTGAATAGTTGATAACAACGATAGCAACTATTGTTGCTATAGTTGATATCAGCTATTGTGTTCAAGTTACAGCATTACGTGTTTCTATTCTGCTGATCTCTTTGCAACTATAGACGTCATAATCACACTTTCGCTTGAACTGAACATTTTAACCGCGATCAGGTTTTGCTAATTTTAATCTATAAACATCATAATTATATAGATCACCTCAAATATAAAAAACAACCACAAATGATAAAAAATTACCGATACTTCTTAATAAAATCTACCAAATTTCACGTAAATTCATTTTTAAAGTTTGCTCACTTTGATAGCTTTTGATTAGAGGAGCTCACCTTCATCATTGAGACATGATGAAAACTAGCTGTATTTATATCATAACCGTTAGAACTGTTTTGATGGTGTACAGGTGTAAGTGAATGGAAAATTTTCAGCTGTGCTAATAGGCTACTTGAATACTCCACATTTTTATGGTTAATAATGATGAATGACTGAATATTTATCTTAGAAAACATCTTGTTGATCTAGTTTGTAATAACTACTAAATTCTTTGTTTTTAACACAACTAGATAAAAACGCACAGGTAAGTAACTTTGAAAGTTCTTGAATTAATCGAAGTTCTTGATAAATTCAAGAACTTTGAAAGTTCCTGAATTAATCAATCAACCATATCAAAGTTTTAGCAATTATTAGTACCCTGGCAGTCAGGTGTAATAAGTAACTGCACAATTATTCCCAAATTTGATATGGTAGTTGATTGGTGCAGGTGGTATAGTGAATGTCTACCAGGCTAAAAGTCAGGAGTTTCAATCCAAATAAAAGCAATATTTTTTCTTAAACTCCAACAGTAGTTTTAGACAGCTCTTATTATAGCAAAAATTGGCGAGATTTAACACCTTTGAAGTCAATAGCCTGTATATACACTATTCTTTTCCAACTGTAAAGTTTCCAAGTTCATCTCCAATTTTCCATAATGCTACTATAGCGTTTAAAGAGCACCTCTCTGTCAATGTCAGAAAATCTATAACCCGACACTTTTAATTATACAGCGTGATAAGGTCTGTCATGCACACTTCCAATAATCTATTATATATGTGTTCATCACAGTTATCTGAAATAGAAATTGTTAATTATCAGGGTATTTTTCTTTGCAGTAAACAATGATTTAAACTCCACTTAGACAAATGGATAGGCAAATAAACATTTTTGACATAAATAGACAGGTGATTGTTGTTCCAACTTTATTAAGCTAAACAACAATCACCTATCTGTTTGTGTCAGAAAACCGACATCTTGAAGCTTCTAATGGTATATACAACATGATATACCCGTGTATACTTGTTATTACCAAGTTATAGTTTAAATTGTCTATATCAGCAAAGAAAATGCATGGGAATTCTTGGAAACCATCTAAACCAAGAGAGTATAGTCTTGCATTTCAAAAACTCTAATTCGTCTTTTGAAACACAAGACATTTTACAAGAAGTATTGGGGATTTTCAGCTTTCACCATAACAGGATATAACTCATGGAATAGCCTGTGCTCAAAGAGCCAGTTTATGATCAATTGAGATTGAATAGGTAAACTCATTTTCAGGGTTCTCTCGTTAGAAGTTAGCTTATAAAGATCTGATTGAAGTATCAGTCAGTATTTTTTGAAAACTCCATGCATAGAAACTTGTCGAAGATATTGTGTTAGAACTTCCCAAATTCTTATTTGAGTTTTTCTTTCCTGGTTTGGTTCGAGCTCATTTATTGGCTCTTTGCTAATCTTAATAGATTTCATTAAAATAAAACTTTGAAAAATTGTAAAAATGGAAAACATACAAAAGTGTTATGGTTCTCTCATGGTTTGCTTTAATGTTTTCATCTGTATCTTCAGCTGCTTGAGTTACAAACAAAAACAGATCCATGTATCAAGTATTCTTTATGCTAAACAGACAGGCCTATAAATAATGGGAATCAAAATAAATGAAGTTCACATCCTCCACCACAATGTTGAAGTACCTTCAGGTTCCCTTGATGTAATTTGGATAGCCTTCTGGTCATTATTTCAGTACATAGTGTTTTGTTTGGGCAGATTGACACGCTGCGCTTTACATAAAAGCTATATTTGCAATTGAAAAGAGTAGTTTATTATGTATAATATATGAGCATAGTGTAATAACGTAAAAACTATTAATCAATGCAGACATAGTTTTCTATAACAGCCATACATTAAATTTATTTATTGCTTTTGGCGTTGAGTTTCAAAGTAAGGTTTTTGGCATTTGTTGCTGAAATCGAAATAACACACAGTGTCGTTGAAAACCTTTAACTTTGCCTCAGCTATTGCACAAATGTAACTAACTAATACTGATTCGTGTTACTATTCAGAGTATGAACAATCGAGAGATTTTTATGTAAAACCATATTTTCTAGTGACAACTGCAAATAATTAATACAATAAGGCATTGGTTTAGTTACGAGTTAGTATTGCTAAAAAGTTTTTTATTTTTGATGAAATATATATCTTTTTAGGTTACCAAAAATGTAAAAACATTTTGCTATATATACATAGCATTATATATAGCAATGTGTATATATAATGTATATATATATACTTATGTTATATATATACATGTATATGAATATATATATATATTTTTTACGTTACTACACTATGTAAATATAATATGTAACAAACTGCTTTTTTCAATTGCAAATATAGCTTTTACATAAAGCGCAGCTTGTTAATATGCCCAAACAAAACAATACGTACTGAAATATGTAAATTTACACAAAAATATTTTGTTTTGTATAAAATATTATTTTTGAGTTACGTTCACCTAAAAATAATTGCACAATACAAAATATAAAATGATGAAACAGTAAAAAATCATTTTTAACAACCTAAAGAAAAGTAGAAACCGCCTCATAACAGACTCCATTATGTCACACTGAAGTGTTTTTGTAACGAAAGCTTTTAAACTTCTAAAAGCTTTCAAGCTTTAAAATGGTCCAAATCAATTGTGAAAAATAGAGCTTTTATGGCTTCTGTAAATATAGTAGACATTTTCAATGTGATAGTATTGGCAAGCACCTGCTCACACCTGTTAGAACTTGTTTGAAAATGACATAGAAAGTGGACAACTTGAGTTGATCACTTTCATTTAAACAACTGTTATTAGATTAACTACACTTTTGCTAATACAAAATTAGCTTCAATGATTAAGTGTATATTCTTTCTTTAAATATTTTTCTTGAATATTTCATTTTAATCCTTTCCCTAAAACTGTTCTTATTTGCCTAATTAAATGCTGTCACAGATGCTCAGTTCGCAATAGGTAAAACAGATACTCCGTTCTAAGAGTTCTAACTCATTGCAACAAGCATTCAAGCCTCAAGGACTAGCTATTAGGTTGATACAGACTCAATGTATTTCATGCTTTTCAGGGTTAAGAGTCTCTGAGTGCTGGAGAGCATACAAACATGAGATCTACCCTGTTTACTATTTTGCTGCTCGCAATAATGGGTATGTATTAAAGCTACGAGCCTCTACAGTTCTGTTTGATCCTTCTACGTATGTTAGTGAAACAAATTATTTGTAAGATGTGTCAGTAAACCGAACTTTATGAACTGCATTGTGGGTAAACGATTAAAATGCTTGGCAGAAAACAGTGGATTCTTAGAAATAGTCATCATTTGGTCCATAAATGAGTTGAAGTGGTAGTTAGTCATGCCATTTACTAGGATACTCATTCAATGACACCTTGTGAACTGGGCAGGATTTTTGTCTACCAGGTTTTTAATTAAAAGTTGACGTGTCATCTCGCTGTTGCCATCATTGTCAGGCATTGACAGGTGTTCAGTGTTATATTTGAGAGATGGACAATCAAAATGTAAATGTTTGCATTTGTTATTATAGCGTCAACAAATCAATTTTGCAAGTCATGGACTTTAAATTTATAAACGAAACATCATCTGAATGTGCAACGTTATGGACTTGAACATTATAAAAAGTTTTAAAATGAGGTCAAACTAATAACATTAAGCTATGAGCAATTGCTAATGTTAAATTAAAAAATATTTTGCGTCATCAGTCAAGAAGTAAATGATTCAACTAAGCGTGTTTACTCTCTAACAAATGTGCGTGATTCATATAACATGGTTTTATTTATTTTCTCGAATGAGCAGTATTTATATGCCGTGAGTGCGTGCGTTGGCTGATCTCATAAAATATCAATTTATGCTAATAGATAAAAGGAGGAAGTACCATAAAATGGAATGTTTCATGATAAGGTTGAGTAGAATAGGCAGACACCCATGTTGCGCAATAAAAAGTAATTTGATAACAATACCAAGTTGCGCCGTTCTTGTTTACAATTTTATAACTGTCAGAATGTAGGGTATGTCACTAGTTGATCGATGACTGAACCAGTCTTCAGTAGAATGCTACTGAGTCCTTGCTACAGTATCTAACCTTTTACTCAGTTTATGGTTAACTTAATCTAACTCCTCTATAGGCATAGCTTGTCTTCATTGATTAATACATTGGAACCAAATACCTACTTGAACACTGTATTCAAAATCACGCCCAGAGACTTCTCAAAGGAAATACTATGAACAGTTTGAAGAGGTTGACTTCAAACTGCTAATTTTATCACATTCATACTTGGCTAAAGGTTACATACGGAGTACAAGTTTAATTATACGATCCAGTGTTCATTATAAAACAGAAAGTCCAAAATAATACTAACCAGTGCAAGGATTTTATATTCACAAACTTGTGTTGTACAGTGGTTTTACTGTCAAAACTGATTGCGAAGTTTGACATATCCTGCTATGGAGAACTTATCTTAACAGTATTGGTTTCAGTGATTGGTTTCAAATTCTATTTGCGTTGTCTTCCAAGCAGTGTCAATTCTTACCTCTTTTCGGTGAGAGTCCATTATGCATACAATGATAATGCAAATATTTGACACTATCTGTAAGCCTGGTAGATAGGCAGATAGCCTGTGGGTGGGTGTTCAAGAGGCAGGTTCTCAGAGACTAGATGAAGTTTTGAAACCAAATATTTTGGTGACCTGGCGGAAGGCACTGAACATATATGTGTGGAGTTTGGAAACGCACAGTGTTCACACGGACTAACATACATACACACAATGACAATAGAGGATTTACTCATTTACCATATCACTTTGTTATAGAAAGATGATGAATAGAGTTCGTCTTTTCTGTATGATCACATATGTTGAACTTCTTGACTAGTTGGCTTATAGTTTTATGATGTAGCAAATCAGATTTTCGTCATTCTCTTTCAACAATGTTAAAACAGCGACACAATAAATTGTTGCGAAAAAATATTCAATAGTCAGGTATTCTGTATTTGGACTATGCCAAGCTTTGTAACTCGTTCAAGCTGGTGTTTTCACAGATTCATAGGTGTCTAAACTTTAGTGGTTGAATATATGCATATTTTATAGGATTTCCGTTTTAGATATAAAGGCTATACAAGCTCTTCGAGCGACGGCCTGCTTAAACAACCATGTGCGATCAACAGTTACTATCTTATGCCCGGCTAGTAAAAAGATTTCTCTCTCTAGAATTGAAGTAGCATACGCTCTGGACTCGTGTATTAGGGAGTTGTCTTGCCCACTAGAAAACCTAGAACCAACCAATGAGTATTACCAGTTCCTGATGAGCACCTGTGATCAACAGCAGTCTTGTGCCGTATCAAGCATGACTCTTCACACGGATTACGCTAACAAGTTCAGCAGCTGCTCTGCCAGCGGGCGGGTGAGGAATCTTGTGGAGCTGACCTACTCGTGCATAGGAGGTAAGAGGTATTGTCTTTAGCTACGACTTTAGTGAAATTGATAAGTTCTTGATTACAGTGACCTTTCGTTGCTTAATGAGGTGATTTGAATTAAGTAAGTCTTAGAGGTTGCTATATTAATGCATTTCTGAACATTATAGTAAGTTTCAACGTTCTATATAAAACTTCATGTTGCAGAGTTATCCACTCATGTCAACCTAGAATACTTATTATAGTGCCGCCATTGTATATTTTTCAGGGTTTTTATAGAGAACCATGATATGTATATCTTTTCCTAGCAAATACTGCCAAATAGTTTTTTTTTAATTTTAATAACCTAAAATGAGATATTTTATTTTATTTCAATAAAGTATTAAATTACAATCTATTTTTCTTAAATAATATAAATCGTCTAATAATGGCATAAAGTTGGTATTACCTAATAATAACATAATAAAGTCACAAATAAGTACTGGTTGGCGATGGCTTAATACCGCCATTCTATAATAATTATATCAAATCAATCAATTGGAAAACTTCTTAGCTGAATGAGCCTAGGCAATAATTACCAGTATATATCTAGAATTTGTATTCATGATAAAAATTGCCTTCTCTTACTTATCCACAAGTTATTTTCATTATATGTAATTTGTAATTTTCCCACATTTGATGCACAAAGGCTTTGGCTTGTAAAGTGTTTGATATTTGATAGTCGCAAATTAAAAAAATTACAGTGAATTCAACAAATTCATATGACTAACCTTTTGATTCGAAGATCATTTATAAATCATAAAAACAAATTTTTATATTAAAATAATTAAAAAGATTCACGCAAATTTTTTTTATTTGAGAGTGAGCTTGAAAAAACATTCAGCTATATGTAAAAATGACAAAGAGCAAATAACTCCACATTCGCTCATTATTTCCAGTGTACCCTGTCAAGTAAGGGGCTAGATAATCACAAGGAAAGGTAAATTATGGCTGACTCTTTCCATCTCACATTGTTAGAGAGGACCAACTCTGATAATAAATGCAACATTAGCATTCAATACATATTTCATATGTAATTAATTAACTATTAATAATTCTCCAAATAAATAAACATTTTTATATAAATAAATAATAAGCACGTACTAGTTATAGATCAACAATTTGATGTGACAACAATTTAAAAATTCATATGGTGAATTATCACAACTCTTACAGTGTATATTCTGTCTAGTGATTGACTGATTGACTCACATCTATTTAATAGTATTGTGTGAGTGTATCGCCAACTATTAGTAAAATCTTTGAACTCCTGAGTAAGCATGGTAGTTGTGCTGCCGTTAGAAGTCATTTTTGTTTATTCTATTTTTATTTATCGGCTATTACTGAAAAACTGAGACAATATGCTAATCGAGGTTTTGGTAGATTTCCAGCCCAAACTTATATTCCGTTACAAAAAGCTGGAGATAATGTTTTGCGCAATGCAAGGATACCTTATTGTGGGTTTGTGAGTTTTCCTGATTGCATCATGAAAATGCGTCACAATATGAAAACTTTTTAATCTATACGTGGTGTCAGATGTCTTCATCGAAATTTTAGAAAAAGTCTCGCAATGTGACAGTATCAAGAACTGTGGAACCACTCTTTACCTCAATGAGTCACTAGCAAATATTGCATTACTGAAATCAGCGCGTTACCACGGCAATGGAGGCAGTATGCTGGATTAAATATTGTAACTCTTTTCAACCCATGGTTTCTTCATTCTTTACTAATTCTATACTTTCTGGAAAACCTATAATTTAAATCTTTTCTCTGTCTTAAAACATATCTGCAAGAAAAAGCAGCCTTAATAGTATCAAGTTAGTATAAGAGTTTTCTAGTTTTGTAGCCAATGAAACTGAGAAAAAATTGGTGCAAATAGATCTATAATTGTAGCTCTTCTAAATCAATCTTAATTGCTTGGTTTTTATAATCAAGTGCATTACAGCCGGCACTGTAAGATATATTACTAGTGTATTTATTATAATTGTTAATTTTCCGGACAGGGATAGTGTAGCAACGCCTGGATGCACCAGTGTCCAAGCGATATGCTGGCTGACAAGCAGATCATGTAGGGCGATATAATAAAGTGATGGTTCTGCGATGCCTTTTGTTAACAAAAAATTCTGCAAGTGACACAACAGGAAAGCAAAACCTGGTTGCTCGCTGAGGCATTTTTTATTGCCCAAAAATGGGGCATTGCACAGGCTTTCTGCTTCCAAACTGCGACGCTGAATCGCGATAGAATGAGGGTGACACGGCTGTTTCCAAGATGGCATTCCAGCACCATGTGAGTGCGTGTTGTTAGTCTATCACTGTACAGAAACTCAGTAGAACTAACTAGTACAAGATCACTGAATTCAAGAATTGGCCTACTTTTATAATCCTAGATAAGGTCTACAACCACAGAAATTTTTGTGACACCTCAAACACTTGTCTAAACCTGCCGAGGTCATTAGCTTACAAAGAAGTCAACTCTCTAAAAGGCTTTATAGCTGAATGAACAGATGCATCGATAAACTATTTGCCTTTGCCTAAGTGTCTCATTTTATTCACAGATATCATTACTGTAATAATGCTCTAGCTGCGTAAGAATGATTTCAGTTCAAGTGGCAAGGCAATATCATTTCTAATGATTTACTTTTTTGTCATCACATATTTTTTAAACTGATATGCGGAAAAGCAATATAGTATAAAAACTTTCAGTCATCAATAATTTTAGAAGAAGTATAATTTGCCATTTTCAACTGATAATATTAAAAATTCATGTGTAAATGATTTTGTCATTCTATTTATAATTGAAAGTGTTAAGCTGTAGAATTTCTGATGCAAATACGCTCTTTTTTACCATGCTAAGGTTAAAAAGAATTCAAAACAAACTCTGTTCAAAGGAGTTAACAGATTTATGGAACCTATCAGCCTAATAGCTTTGTAAGGAGATCAATAAAAATTGATCAGATATACATTGTAGATCTGATCAATTTTCGTTTTTTACTTAACCAGTTGATCAAATTATTTTGTTTTTTAGCGAGTACAACTACTCTCTTCACAACGACAGTAGAAAAACAGTCCATTCCACAAGCATTTTCCTTGCCAGCCATTATAACTCTTCCGTCTATGACGCCTCTACAACAACGTTTCCTCCCAGAAGATGCCATATTTAATAGAATTACCAATTCTGCTGACTCGTCCACTGCACAAACTTCACATAGGGCTTTGCCTACTATCAACCAACCATCTTCTACCACACCAACCATTAGTACACCAAAGTCTTCAGTTACATCTGCGAGTAGGCCTGACCATAGTACAACTGAAAGCCCAGAAAGCCTTTTACCTTTTTTGCAAAGAGGCACCACTACACCACCCACTCTTCAGTTTCCAAAAAACAAAAGTAGCTTAGCAGCTACAAGCCAACCTAACACAACGTCTGACAGCGTACCAACTACCAGCGATGACGTAGCTAAGGAGCAGCCAGCTAAACATAAAAATGGCACCATGAATCAGACATTGTCTGTAGCCGTTATAAAAGATTCTTTTAAAGAAACAGAGGACAAAACTTCACAATTTGCTCAAGACGTTGCTCTCAAAGTTGTTGGTAAGAACACTCAACTTTCATATATACATTGTGGAATTTTTGCTTGTGTTAGGACTTCCATAGAGCAGAAAACTTTACTCTGATGACGGATAGGTAATGATTTGATTGATCTATTGGTTCAAACAGTTTTAGTTTGTGACAGTTACCTTAGCATGATATTCATAAAATTGTGTGGGGTATCAGAATTCGTCCCCTCTGAAGTAATCTATAAACTAGGTTGAATGTATTTTTCTGGAGACTTTTGCATACTTGGGAGCTTATGCTAAATGCTTTTCATCATACTTCCAATGTACAAAAGTATTGTATCTGGACTCAACACTCACACAGTGCTGCTACCAGATTATATATCATAGTTTGATCCCTACAAGTTCTTACACTTGTCTTCACTCTCACACATGTGCTGACCGAAGTATACACACAAATTGGTATCCGGTATAAATGTGTGCCGCAGACACCAGATTTTACTGACTGAAGGTTATTGTATTGTGTTGTATGCTTGCATTATAAATGAACACCTGTGATTATATGATTAGCCTTGGTTGAGTTTTTGATAGTAAAATCTCTCATTCAAAACGCCTTATGCGAAGAGCTCATTTTCAAGACTTCTAATGTAAAGAGCTAACTATTCAAGCTTTCTTGTGTAAAGGGCCAGTTATTCTGGTCTCTTTGTTGTAAAGAATTCCTCATTCAGAACTTGTTTTTGTGAAAAGCACTTTATTTAGGTCTCCTTGTGTAAAAAAACCTTTCATTCAGAACTCTTTTTCTAAAGACCTTTCAATTTTAGACATCTCATTCAAGAGTCTCTCATGAAAACACTTTCTTATTTAGATAATTAATGTTTCGGTTGTAATGAAACATAAATAATTTTAGATGAGCCAAGTTTAGCAAATGAGAAATGGCTGACTCGCATCCTAGTACCCTTCTTAGCAGGTGCAATGCTGATAACAGTCATACTCACTACAGCCGCTGTTGTTGCCAAAAAGAGAAGGTAACTCCAACATATGTGAACTCTACGTTAAAGCAGTGTTTATGCTACAAACTAATTTATGCATTGTATAACTAAAACTTCTGTGTATTTTTAAAATAAAAGAGCTATTTATGATAGAATGACAGAATGCTTCCTAAAGTGTTCACAATTATTACAACTGCATTTTTAATCTCTGATCGATCACTAGTATAACAAATTTAAACTGTGATTTTACTAAACATTGACTTTGAAAAGCAAAAAGCCATCAAGTTTTTGCAAAGCAAAAACTGTTATGTACAACAACAAGAAGCTTTTATAAAAAACCAAATACATTATAAATATTTTTTTTTAGTAAAAGTTTCCTACAAAAAAATTAAAAGTCATATACAAAGCATATATGTACATGTATATGATTTGAAACTAGCTAATAAAAATATATGTGGTGTCATCATATCTTTACAGATTATTATTTTCAACCATCAAAAAATGAATTGTTAAAAATTTAACCTACATAAATAGTCAAAAACACAATTTTACAGCTGTTTAGTTGACATGTTGGAAATCAAGACAAAATTATGATTAATTTAAAATATAATTTATTGTTATCGACTAAATTCACAATAAGTAACAATGTTGTAAATGAAAATTTTAGTATTCTAACATAGTGGTTCAGTTTATTTTGCAAACTACTGTACAAGGAATGTTTGTATTATTAAAGATGACAACTCCAAACTTGGTTTTATTATTTGTTTACATATTTTGTGAATGTAAACTACTAGATTGATAAAATTCAGCATGCATGTACCGTACCATAAAAGTAGTGCTCTTGGAGTTGTCTTCTCAATGTGACCAGCAGGTGAGTATCAAACCTGAAAGCTTTATTAATCATTGTAGAAGGATGAAATCTTCAATTGAAACCATTGGAGGAATTCACGACGGATTCTCTTCCCACCCATCCTTATATGATACGATCAGTGGAATTAGTGGTTTCACTGGTATGTTTACCGATTCTAGCATATTAAGCCCATATATGAAGTGTGACGTATGCTGACATGTGTGATGGTAATGGATGTATGTTTGAATCCTTTAATGTAATAGAACTACAGCTAACATTACATGTCTCACTAAGCTCTGTACTAAGGTAAAGTAAATTTTAACGTTTGCGAGGGAATACGACCTTTGTAAAGGTTTGTAAGATTTGTAACATATACGTAATGCCTTGCATCTTATTGCATTGTATTGTATTGCTTGGTACTAACATTGTATTGTGTGATATTGCTTTGTATTGCATTACATTGTAGTGCATTGTAATGTATTGTATTAGATTGTAAAGTATTGTACGTATGATCTCATTTTCTTGCATTGCCTGGTATTGTATCACGCCATATTCGATCATATCATATTGCATTGTATTGTTCATTGCATGGCATTGTTTTGCACTGTATCGAACATGGCATGTTATTATGTTACATTATGTTAACTTCAGTTGGTTTGCATTATAGTACAACAGTACGCTGGCAGCCCCATGCGGCGTGAGAGATTGTCAGGTGTAATAAACATGTGTACAATTATTCTAATATGCTGCAAGGCGTTTGAGTGGTGTAGATGGTAGCATTCTAGCCTGGGGGTCTAAATATTAGGGTTTGATTTCTAAGTGGGGGAATGTTTTTTCCAACGCTTATAGCATAGTTTTGGACAGACTGACACCATTCTTATTATAGTAAAGATTATAGTAAAGGTTATAGTAAAGATTATAGTAAAGATCATAGTAAAGATTATAGTAAAGATTATAATAAAGATTATAGTAAAGGTTATAGTGAAGATTATAGCAAAGACTATAGTAAAGATTATAGAAAAGATTATAGTAAAGATTATAGTAAAGATTATAGTAAAGATTATAGTAAAGGTTATAGTAAAGATTATAGTAAAGATTATAGTAAATATTATAGTAAAGATTATAGTAAAGATTATAGTAAATATTATAGTAAATATTATAGTAAAGATTATAGCAAATATTATAGTAAATATTATAGTAAAGATTATAGTAAAGATTATAGTAAAGTTTATAGTAAATATTATAGTAAAGATTATAGTATAGATTATAGTAAATATTATAGTAAAGATTATAGTAAAGACTATAGTAAATATTATAGTAAAGATTATAGTAAAGATTATAGTAAATATTATAGTGAAGTTTATAGTAAATATTATAGTAAATATTATAGTAAAGATTATAGCAAATATTATAGTAAATATTATAGTAAATACTATAGTAAAGTTTATAGTAAATATTATAGTAAATATTATAGTAAAGATTATAGCAAATATTATAGTAAATATTATAGTAAAGATTATAGTAAAGATTATAGTAAAGTTTATAGTAAATATTATAGTAAAGATTATAGTATAGATTATAGTAAATATTATAGTAAAGATTATAGTAAAGATTATAGTAAATATTATAGTGAAGTTTATAGTAAATATTATAGTAAATATTATAGTAAAGATTATAGCAAATATTATAGTAAATATTATAGTAAAGATTATAGTAAAGATTATAGTAAATATTATAGTAAAGATTATAGTAAATATTATAGTAAAGATTATAGTATAGATTATAGTAAATATTATAGTAAAGATTATAGTAAAGATTATAGTAAAGTTTATAGTAAATATTATAGTAAAGATTATAGTATAGATTATAGTAAATATTATATTAAAGATTATAGTAAAGATTATAATAAAGATTATAGTAAAGGTTATAGTAAAGATTATAGCAAATATTATAGTAAATATTATAGTAAAGATTATAGTAAATATTATAGTAAAGATTATAGTAAAGATTATAGTAAATATTATAGTAAAGATTATAGTATAGATTATAGTATAGACTATAGTAAATATTATAGTAAATATTATAGTAAAGATTATAGTAAATATTATAGTAAAGATTATAGTAAAGATTACAATAAAGATTATAGTAAAGGTTATAGTAAAGATTATAGCAAAGATTATAGTAAAGATTATAGTAAAGATTATAGTAAAGATTATAGTAAAGGAAATAGTAAAGATTATAGTAAAGGTTAGAGTAAATATTATAGTAAATATTATAATAACTATTTAACGCACAAAATTACTTTTCATTGCGACTGTGGTGGAAGATAGCAGAACACTAGCACCAAGTGTTCTGGCTAAAAGGTCAACAACTAGTTACACACATATCGGCTGAGCATCAGACTAACCATCGGCTGAGTATAATTAGTATGGCTATAGCAGCTCAGCTAACAGGACCAAAATTATCACGACTTTGATTAACCAAAAACAACGACATATTTTTGCATATCAAAAAACCTACAAACTGAAGATTATATAGAAGTGTGCAATCTGATATACTGTATATAGTAACAACCTAGTAAAGGTGGAAATAAAAATTTGGTTAAGTCTCATGTAATTACAAGCTCAAAATTAATAACAAAATATAAAATATTTCTAGATTTTAATGTTATCTTAACTTTTTAGTTGGTATATTTCTGTAGGAGACTATGAAGAGTTACATTGCAACGAATGTGAGGTGTATTCTATGAAGGACTGTTATTCTGCTTCTGACATTGGAACAGGTAAAAACTGTTATGTCATATTTTCATTTATTGCTAACAAATTGTTCGTAGAGAAAAAAAATGACGGTAAGTTTTTACAGTTGATGTAAGTCAAGTGCTCAACACCGGAGAAGTTTTTATTATCTATTTGAAAAACGGATTTCGAAGATTAAATTGTCTAAAATTAAAACAGATGATTTGACTTGACATGGTTTTAAATGAGTAGTGCAATCATCTGGGAACACAGGCTTACATACGCATTGTATGAAATGTATGAAAGGAAGTGACTACATTGGAAATCAAAACTAGACTCTCAAGCTAAATAAAAACGTATAACCTGTCAGGTTTCACTCAAAGGTAGAACAGAAAATTCCTTCCACAAGCCAGTGTATTAAACCAGATTTAAAGTTGTCCTTTCTTGTATTTTAACAAATATGGGATGTTGCATAAAATGTTCTAAGCTTTGCTTGAGAAACATCTACTTTTTATCAATTTATCAGTTTTAAACTAGTCTAGATGTCTATTATGATTCTATCAAGCAGCCAAAAAATTGATCCCCCATTGTAATATTTATATGAAAGTATGATTTTTATTTCTGTTCACAGATATTGAACGACAAGCAAAAGCCTTGAATACTCAAGACTTGGCATCAATCAGCGTACATTCTTCTCTCAGTAAGTAGAGATACAATTACAATATATTACAATGACTATTTATCTTATATTAAAGGTTGAGCTCTCCGAAAACACCAGAAACAACTAGTCAAACTTATTAGGCCCTATTTTATAAATCTAGACTTTTGTTATTAACTAATTACTTTGTATTATTTTGTTGTAAAGGATTCGGTACTATAATTTTAAAAGCTTCAACTAAAGTATTATAAAACTGAATTGCTGTGTTGTTTAGTGCCTTTGGAGATAAGTTTATTGAATAAAGATTTAAGCCTTGTTACATATTTTTTCAACATGAACTTGTATCTTTGAAAATTTAACTTGCTAGTCAAATCAGGGCATAGTCTAGGCTTTCCTTTGTGCTTTTAATTTTTTTAATATTTACCATATTTCTTTTACCTTGCCATCTTTTTCATTTTTTTTGAAAAGTTATTTTAAATTATATTATTTTATTATTTATTTATTTTTGTAGATTTGATTATTTGTCAAATCCAAAAAGATCTCACCAATTCTGCAATATTTTGATCACTTAGTTTAACACACAGTCGACTTATTTTAAATTATGAAGTATTTTGTATGCATCTTTTTGTGCCTTATAACTGTTTTATCTAACATCTAACACCATTTATAACAGCCTTTTATGTATTTGAAGGTTCAAGCTCTAAAGACAGCTCTGTTAGCTATGAGCTCCCTATAGATGTAAATATATATGATGAAGTTTCCAGTCAGCTCTCTGAAATAGCGGAGTCTAAAGCACAAGACATGTATGCAAAAATAAAAAAATCTAGTAGGAAGGGCAACTCCGAAGACAAGCTTGCAGACACAGAGACTGATGGTCCGGTATTAATAGAAAATGATGTTTATGGATGTACAGACATAATAATAGAAGATAATCGTTCTAACAACGAAAGCGTGAATAACGAACCAATTTTGGTTGAAAATGATTTATATGATAGTTGGGAGCAGCAGCAGCAAAGTTCAAAATAATTTTTTAGTTCGAACTAAAATAGTGGAATGGCTTTAACAAATATTATACGTTAGTTCCATGTAGAATTTCATTTATTTCTATTATTTTTATTAAGTTGACCATTTGCAAAAATGTTTTGGTAGTGAAGGCTATTTTTTGAAGCAAGTTATACCCTCAGGTAAATAACAATTTAGATTTTAGGATTTTAGTAAATGAGGAGATCTATGATAAAAACTCCTTTTTGTTTAATTTTAATTTAATTAAAAATCATGCATATCTCTGTCCAGTAGAAATATTTTTACGAATACTAGAACAGCTTATTTTAGGATGTCTGAATAGGAAGTTATCGCCATTTTGTTCTACAAGCAGTAAGTTTTTTAAATTTGTGTAACAGTTACACTGCATCTGTTGAACTATAATAAAATATGATACAAAATAATTACTCCTATAAACTGTGAAGGTTTTGTGTTGTACGAAGTTCAAGCTAACAAAATTCTTTTTAAACAGTTCACTTAGGAGTTGTGTTACTACATGTAATGACAGGAATTGATGCAATACATGCCATGTTACATGTAGTTTTACAAAAAAGTCAACTTATGTATAAGGAAGGTAAGTGGAAACTAGATTTTATCTATTTCATAAAACTTGTGGGAAAAAATCCATAATTTGTAATCTTTCAGGCAGTTTGGTAAATCTGCTATTTTTCTATAAAAATAATTTCAAGCTCCTTTCAAGCAAATATAAAAGAATTTTATCATGCCTTTTTGTTTTTCGTTGGTTATTTTTTAATTAATAGTATAAACGCATCGGTCTAAAACAAGATGAGGTACGATGAATCTCTGACCAAAGCTTCTCAGTTACATTCTTTGTTTTAATGGAGATGTTGTTTTCACACATTTGGAAGCCTAGACTTAGTTAAATAACAACATCGCTGGAATCAGAGCCTGCAAAGCAAATATATTCAAAGAAATAATTGTACAATGTATGTCATGTCAGGTGCAGCGGATTTAATTGTTGAAATGAATGTGTCTGTGAAGCAAGTATCATCAGCTCTAGGTATACACACCGCAAACATTTTATGTTCACAAGCGATCAGTTACCAGTTAACTATAAATCAGATAACTCTGCATTATAGTTGAGTTAGCAGTCGATAAGGTATGAGTTAACAGTTGATAAGGTACGAGTTAACAGTTGATAAGGTATGAGTTAACAATTGATAAGGTATGAGTTAACAGTTAATAAAGTATGAGTTAACAGCTGATAAGGTATGAGTTAAGAATTGATAAGGTATGAGTTAACAGTTAATAAAGTATGAGTTAACAGCTGATAAGGAATGAGTTAACAGTTAATAAGGTATGAGTTAACAGTAGATAAGGCATGAGCTAACAATTAATTCGACTTAAGATGACAGTAGATAAAATTGAATTAACAAAGTATGTGTCATTAGGAGTGTTTAGCTCTACAGCAAAAAAATAGCTCACTTTTTGGCTTAGCAGAAGTTCCTTTTGACACAGCTGCAGTTTATGCCGCTACACAGTTTTGAGGCAGCATAGACAGTGAAGTGAATGTGAAAGTATAGTGTACATACATGTATATTAAAAAGAGTGCATACACATTTTACATATTTTATACAAATACGTGTACAGTGATGCTATCAATTGTTGGCGCCCTTTTGTATTGTCAGAGGTTTTAACACTGGGTTTGATATTATTCAATGCGAGTGCAATGAACAACCACAAACTACAATGTATATATTAATTGAAAGCTTATGACGCAGAGAATCTGTTTTTGTAAGTTTCAACTCATTTCAAACCTAACTTGGTATAATTTATGCGGGGGGGGGGGGGGTAGCTGCATAGCCCACCTCAAACTTAGAAGCTTTTATACTAACTGTTAGAAGTTGCATACCCTTGTATAAATGAGAATTTTAACTGGTTGGATTAATGTTCACAATTTACTATGAGTTTTTAACTAAATCTATCTAAATTTGAAATTGAAGCAAAAAAGCGATTAGTGGACTAAATTGATGATAGAAAAAGCTAGCAACTCAAGTAAAAACTACCTGTATATAGGTTTTGCTTGGCCTTTGTTATAATTTAGTTTGAGATACGAATGTGAAGTGAGTAATCCTTTCAAGTATACAGAGTAGTAACAGAGAGCTGCATTAACTGATTTACTAAAACCAAAATGTTTTTAGCGAATCAGTGCTATACTTATTGTCTTCTGCGAACAGGTTAGTTGCAATCGCTCCCAAATGTTGAGCATAAGTTTGTACTTGTTATTGAAAAGGTTTCACCCATGCATAGAATCCTCAAAGAGTTATCTTTCCATTGCATGGTATGCTCAGTGGTGTCAGCTGTGCACCCCAAGATGAAGAGAAATATTTTCCAACTTGTTTTTAATGATCAACTTGAATGTTCAAACTGCCAATGAAAACAAGAGTAACAAAACACAGCGTTCATACAAGCCCTTTTTAGGTAATATACAACTCAAAATCTTTCTGTGAGTTGCATTTAAAAACAGAGAATATATACACCAAAAGTGATATACAACTACTATACAACCTTGCTTAAACAGAAAGCAATCTAGTGATGTGCGCTACATTGCACAGGTCAAGGTGATCATGGTAATGTGGTGATCTCTGTACAGTGGACACTCCAACAACTAAATGATTCGTGCCAGAAATGTTTAGGTTAAAGGGATTTTACATTACACGAACACTAATATACACTTAAATTTAATATATTTTAAAACTGTCCTAGACTCGCCCTTCTAGCCCCTCATATAGGAAAAAATTTCACTTTTTAATTAACTGGCTGTACAGTAACTGTGCTATTATTGGTTTGTATTTACAACTTTCCTCTTTTTTCTTACAATTTTTAATCGGTTTAGGGGTAAAAAATTACGGTAATTTTAGGAGATTGCAACCTTTCAATGTCAATTATCATCTATTTTTTCCTTTTTTTCTAGACAACAAAGTCTACACTGCAAAGAAAAAAGTAAAAAATATTGTCTATGTCTATAATAAAATAAAACAAAAATATGTATTTACTATAGTAAAACCGAGGTCTGTCTGTCCATCCATTTGCCCTAAACAATGGTTACAGGTTAGGATAAAATGCTGTTTTTAACATGTCATTTTTTCTGCCAAGTCTGGCAAAAAAGAAAACAACATTATTAAGGTCAATTATGGAACTTTCGTTAACCAAATCAAATTTGAGAACTTGTGCCAACTTGATGCTTGAAGGTTGTCTTGCAACAAAATTGACATTACAGTTATTTGATATCAAAAGATTCGCTATGTCTTACTCTGTTGTGTTGTAGGTGCAAATATGTGGGAATGTGATTACACGCTGTTAAAAGCTAAAAATGAACAGTTAATCGCAGGCAAACGAGACCGCCGTAGTTTAGATTCTCTTTCCAAAACGGCTGAAATGTGACGTAGTTGTGGGAGATGGTTTCTGTTTAAACTTTCATGCAACCTTATTCGTCGAAATATTTTCACAAATATACTTCACGCATTCAATAAAAACATGTCTATTGTTCTTACGCGTCTGTTTTATTGTCATTGTAATTCTGTCACTTTTAGCAGTGATATCTTATAACTTACCGTAAAAATTCATTTAATTTTTTAACCTTTTCTCGAAGGAGTACATATCAGTGTCTGATAATCAAGACGAGCGTGTTGGTCACCTGTGATAATCGAAAAGTGCTGCAAAAATTATTTGCGAAGTATTGGGTCACATGATCAGATTACGATTTGACGATTAGATAATGCCGAAACAAAACTGTAAAGTAGCGAGCATCTATATTTACCATGCTATGATAAGTTTTAAATTGAGCTTTTTATTGGCCTTTCAATTCACGTGAGAACATCGCATGACAAGACAATAACCAAACTGTCATGACTACGTGAGAGAAATAAAAAAATTCCAATCTACAGGGGCTTTTCGTTTTTGAGCTTTTAAGAGCTTGTAATCACATTTCCACGTATTTGGCACCTGCAACCCAGCAGAGTAAGACATGGTGAATCTTTTGACACCAAATAACTGTAATGTGAATTTTGTTGCAAATCAACCTTTAAGGTTATATGAAGTTTCTTATGTAATTTAAAGCATATATTTTACATAAACTCTTTATCATATAACGGTATAAAGAACTTACGTTATATGTAAGAGATGTAGGCTATAGGAGGTGTAGGCTATAAGAAGTTTAGGCTATAAGAGGTGTAGGCTATATGAGGTGTAGGCTATAGGAGGTGTAGGCTATAAGAGGTGTAGGCTATAGGAGGTGTAGGCTATAGGAGGTGTAGGCTATAGGAGATGTAGGCTATAGGAGGTGTAGGCTATAGGAGGTTTAGGCTATAGGAGGTGTAGGCTATAGGAGGTGTAGGCTATAGGAGGTGTAGGCTATAGGAGGTGTAGGCTATAGGAGGTGTAGGCTATAGGAGGTGTAGGCTATATGAGGTGTAGGCTATAGGAGGTGTAGGCTATAGGAGGTGTAGGCTATAGGAGGTGTAGGTTATAGGAGGTGTAGGCTATAGGAGGTGTAGGCTATAGGAGGTGTAGGCTATAGGAGATGTAGGCTATAGGTGTAGGCTATAGGAGGTGTAGGCTATAGGAGGTGTAGGCTATAGGAGGTGTAGGCTATAGGAGGTGTAGGCTATAGGAGGTGTAGGCTATAGAAGATGTAGGCTATAGGAGATGTAGGCTATAGGAGGTGTAGTTACACAAAGTCTTCAAGTTATTTACCAAAAGGCAAAATGTACTAGTTATGAGTTTTTATATTATATTTTTAATCTGTATGTTCATGTTCTGTCATTGGTCTGTGGTTGTATTGGGTAAACTTGGTGATGTTGCTATTTGCTCAACTAGTTTTGAACTTTTGTATTGTTTACTATCACTTGTTTTTAGACTTTATGGTAGTGTCCGGGTTAAAAGTCAAAGTCAATAATGTTTATTATAAACACAGACATCAGTAAAGTCATAACCTCTCTAATGCTTCTAGTCCTAGCAGTGTTTCTACATTGCTCAATGTAATATCAATATTTTACTTGATCAGCAACTCATTAGCTTGTAAATTTGTGAAAAACAGCATTCAACAAGACACATTTAAGAGATAAGTTTCCGTGCAATGCCGTGCTTCCGTTAAAGGGGTTCAGTCGACACATTTCTTCAATTAATGTATTAGCTGGGTTAACAGAAACTGGGAAGATGGCATATTGGTCTACTTTCCCATTGGATTGCTAAATACTTTTTGAATGAATCAATAGCTTTTAAATTCAAAAAAAGAATTTTAGATTTAGTGATGCATCTAGATCATGAGATCACGATTCCAATTTTTATCATCTCAGTTGAACTAACAAAAACAAACTGACGGTACAAGATTTATTAAACTAGCTGTGCTACCCGGCGTTGCTCGGAGAATAAAAAAGTCTTTGCACAGAAAATTGATTTGTATTTAAGATATAAAAACATTTGCCATTCTAAATTTCAAACTACATATCATGAGAAAAACGTTTGGTGTAGTTGAAATAAATTAAGAAAGGAAATAAAAACAACTGTAAAAGTTTTTAAACTTTGTCAAACAACTGTAACTTTTAAACTTCATATCATGAGCAAAATGTTTTGTGAAAATCAAATGAATTAAAAAAATGAAACAACTGTAAAAGGGTTTAAATGTAAATTTATTAAATGTAGGCTTGTTAGCGTTATTGCCCAATGTTATGGTATTCTATTAGAGTTGTCTACTATCTTTGATAGCAAAACTTCATTTTTGTTGCCCATGTTTTCTTCTGTTTTAGAACAGGGACGCTTGTGCCATCTGCAAGCCTTATGCTAACCTCAATATGACTTGTGTCTGGATTACTCAAGGAGGCAGCAGGTAGATGGAGCTAAAATACTCTTGTTTACTGGCTAACTTAACATAATCCAATATAAATTTCTCAATGTTTGTCGTCTGTTTTCGGTGTGTACAGCTAAAGCTTTTATTAGAATTTTGGAATAAAGAGTCCGTACTGAAAAAGGTTTGATCTCAGACCTCCCGTCCACCAGGCTCACGCGTACCAATTAGGCCACAGAGATTGATTTGTTCGATTGCCGATATATGTCACTATATGGGAGTAAATACCCAACGGCTTTGCATCCTACACAGGGTGATTGCGTAAAGCCTGGTTCCCATATCGATTGTGAGACCCGGCGGTAATCTTGCGCAGTAAAATGCTTGTGACGATAGGCTCGGCGGCTTCTGTTCACATAACGCTGCATCGCTAATAACCGCATAAACATGTTCACTCGCCATGCCGTTTTGATAATGGTAACCTTCATCTGTACGGTACATTTCAGGAAGGTTTTGCCTGTGGCTCTTCGCAAAATTTGAACAGCGCTAAACTCTTGCATTGACCGACGGCATCTACCGATGGTACTTGCCGGTACCCGGCGTGTAGGTTCACATTTCACCGCAATAGCCTGCGGTGCTGTTGCCAGTGCTTTGCGCGTATATAGGAACCAGGCTTTATATCCCGGAGACGAATAGCTCTCTTTAGTAAGTTGCTCAAATTTTCCATTGGCAATGTGCCAGGCTAGTAGCAAGTGGCAGGCAACTCTTATTACTTCCTGTTGTTCATAAGCCAATTTTTAATTCTCGAACAACGTCTGGAAGCACAGCTAGTCCAATATAATTTTTAATATTAAAATTTTGGCACTTTCTATAGTGAAATTACAAATATCTATTCTTAATATAGGCTTGCTAAACTAATTACCTAAGCTTACACACACCAGCACTCTTCCGCTAGATGCAATGTTTTTGTTAGCAGACGATGAGTTGTTGCCCAATTTATACTGATCTTTACCACAAATATATATATAGATAAGTCATGATTTGTTTTTTGTCTGGTGGACCGATTTGACAAAAACTAATAGGTATGTTTCATTTTGTTCTCCTTTGCGTTTTCATTTTACCTTGTACAAGAACATCACAGCAACCTGTCTTGTACAAGAACATAACAGTATTTTGTTTTGTACAAGAACTATTGATCCAAGGCTAAGCAAATTTGAGACAAGCTGACACCTCTACAACAACATAGTTTATTCACAGCATGTAAATCACAAGAAAGATATTGATTAAAAAGCCCATGTAATTATAATCATCTCTGTTAATACAGAAAATATCTCAAAGTCAAGAGAAAGTCAGAGCTGAAATGACAGCAATACGATGTAAAAACAACGATGAAATGAAAAATGATAAACTACTAAAGGAAATACTTTGGTAGAAATGTTGGATGCACATATTTTATAATATTGATTATTACATCAGTAAATATTGTAAATAATAAATAATAATCATATTTTATAATATTGATTATTACATCAGTAAATATTGAATGGTTTGTAAGAATAACAAAGTATAAAATATAATTATAGTAAGGCTGTAATCTCTTTCCTTGTCTCCAAAATCCTTTAAGTTGAAGGACATAAGAGAAGAGGTGAATGCTATAACAGGTCAAGGTTAGATTTGCTGTTAACACATTCCTCGTCAGTCTTTTTGCTCTCTTCCATCTCGGTTGCCACTTCGTTTTTTAATCGATTTTTTTCCTGCAGAAGAATTGGCATATTGAACAAAATATGTAGAATAGAATAAATGCCTACTTTTACTATGATGATTTTTACCAGTTATCGAAGAGTTTTATTATTGAAAATATCTTATAAATCTGCAAATTTTTGCTATAATTATGGCTTCTTAACAGTATAAATAATTTTGATCCTCCTATCAGGGTTTTGATGCATTAGAACTGCACTGTGTCATTGCAGTGTGCAGTTATTTTGCAGTGTATTACAACTTTCAAATCGCAGCAGACATTTGCTGCTACTACAACTGTGCTCCCGCTGCAACTTCCCCATTGATATCTGCAGCAAATTTACTTCCATGGCGAATTATCTGAAACCCAGCAATTCATGACTTCTGCGTATGTATACTACAGCTGCACATAAGTATGAAATCGATACTGTGGATTAACTGACGCTGCCCACTTTCCAAACATCTTTAATGCATTTTACAAAATTGTCAGATGCTATGCGTTCAAATTCTTGTTGTAATAATTGTATCAAATCAAATTCTATCAACCTCTGCTGGTGCCATGTCTATATTTTATTATTACTCTAAGGCATCGGCCGTTGCTCTTTTAAAAGTGTGTCAACAATAACACACCTGTGACATAGGTCAATAACTTAGAACAGACGGAAGTCTAAACTATGGAAACTTGACAACACTTTATTAAAATAACTAATCTAACATGTCATAGACAAGCGGAAAAGGTTGTTGACAACCCTTACAGCAAAAGATCACTCGTAGCAACAGTTTTAAACTAAGAGATGAAAATCATGAAACTAGTGATGACAGAAATGCAACTAACTTTCTGACACTGCGAATAGGCCTACCTGTCATTCCCATTATTATGGGAAAATTTCTGAGTCAGCCTCTTCAAGCTAACATAACAGAAATTAGAACACCTATGCTAATTTCAGTATTGCATGTCAAAGCATATCTATATCCGCATAGAAACAGTAAAAAGGTTCAGCATCACCAACATTCTGATTTTTAGGAATTCAGCTGACGCTAAATGGAAGACTTTAGGGTTGTCAAAGTTGATCATTTGGATGAAATCCAACTGAATGAAGTGGATAGCTAAACAACATCTGCAAGAAAAGGCGGGTTTACAAGAAAATCAGGCAGCAGCAGAGGATGAGGTCAACTCAAAGTATACAACCCAGGTATGCTTAAAGGTATGCTGCCTTAGCCTGTAACACGTGTAGTCAGAATTACTGCAAGTGGTTAACTAGGGTACAATCTGATGACTTTATGCTAGTATCAGCTGTGTGGATAAAGATTTATATTATAGTTATCAGAGCTTTTGATTTATATTATAGTTTGTATATGTACATGTATCTACTAATAAATAAGTAAATACATGGACTTGTGACAGTGCTCTGATAACTTGAACGCTCTGATAATTCAAACACTTTCACTCGGTCCCGTGAAGTTCGAGTTATCCATGTTTGACTGTAGTTTATTCAGAGCATGTAAATCACAAGAAAGGTATTGATTGATAAGTACATGTTATTATAATCATCTATGTTAATACAAAAGATATCTTAAAGTCAAGAGAAAGTCAGAGCTGAGATTGCAGAAATACGATGTAAAAACAACGATGAAATGAAAGATGAGAAACTACTGGAGGAAATACTTTGGTAGAGATGTTTAATGCACATATTTTATAATATTGATTATTACATCAGTAAATATTGAATGGTTTGTAAGAATAACAAAGTATAAAAATATATAGAAAGGCTGTCATTTCTTTCCTTGTCTCCAACATGCTTTAAGTTGAAGGACATAGGATAAGTGATGAATGCTATAACAGGTCGAGGTTAGATTTGCTGTTAACACATTCCTCGTCAGTCTTTTTGCTCTCTTCCATCTCTGTTGCCACTTCGTTTTTCAATCGATTTTTTTCCTGCAGAAGAATTGGCAGATTGAACAAAATAGGTTTAACATCCTTTCGCAAAGTTATGCAAACAACCTGCATTCCTCTAGGAAAAACAGGTATCTAATGCTGTAAATAAAATTGAATACCCTAATTATAAAGTTTTTTCCTTTTGATATGCAATGCCACTCTGTCATTACCCCTTAGTCGATGGCATCGTCCAAACAGTCGGTGAGACATTTTTCAATACCACTAAACAGCTAAAGCATTTAATCTAAATGGCTCATAAAGCTTTGCTCTTCCTTTTTTGTTTACCAATTCAGAAGCAAAACATTTCCTAACAGCGTTTTTTTATTAAAATTATTACCATGAAATTTAAATGGCCTTTAAACCAATTTGTCAGACACCACGTTTGTTAGTATTAGCTTGCTTTTACCGTCTACATGTATCTACACTGTCATCCAAACATTTGATCGAACTTCTAATTAGCAAACTGTAAAGTTTCTACATTAGTCAGTTTGTCTATAAAGCTTTTCAATCTCATTCTTTTTTTAAACCGATCCGAGAGATCTCATTCTATGAGCTGAATAATGGCTTCTTAACAGTATAAATAATTTTGATCCTCCTTATCATGGTTGTGATGCATTAAAACTGCACTGTTTCATTGCAGTGTGCAGTTATTTTGCAGTGTATTACACGTTTCATATCACAGTAGACATTTGCTGCTACTACAACTGCGCTCCCGATGCAACTTTCCCACTGCGGTCTGCAACAAATTTACTTCCATAGCGGATTATCTGAAACCCAGCCATTCATGACTTCTGCGTATGTATACTACAGCTGCGCGTAATCGATACTGTGGATTAACTGACGCTGCCGACTTTCCAAACATTGCATTTTACAAAATTGTCAGATGCTATGCGTTCAAATTCTTGTAATAATTGTATAAAATCAAATTCTATCAATCTTTGCTGGTGCAATGTCTATATTTTACTATTACATTAAGGCATCAATCTTTGGTCTTTCAATACTGTGTCAACGATAACACACCTGTGTCATAGGTCAATAACTTAGAGCAGACTGAAGTCTAGAATAAGGAAACTTGACAACACTTTTTTAAAATAACTAGTCTAACATGTCATAGACAAGCGGAAAAGGTTGTTGACAACCCTTGCAGCCAAAGATCACTCATAGCAATAGTTTTAAACTAAGAGATGAAATTCATAAAACTGGTGATGACAGAAATGCAACTAACTTTCTGACACTGCGAATAGGCTTACCTGTCATTCCCATTATTATGGGCAACTTTCCGCGTCAGCCTCTTCAAGCTAACATAACAGAAGTTAGAACACCTATGCTAATTTCAGTATTGAATGTCAAAGTATATCTATATCTGCATAGAAACAGTGAAAAGGTTCTGATAGCATCACCGACATTTTCATTTTTAGTAATTCAACTGACGCTAAATGGAAGATTCTAGGGTTGTCAGGGTTGATCATTTGGATGAATGCCAAGTGAATGAAGTGGATAGCTAAACAACATCTGCAAGAAAAGGCGGATTTACAAGAAAGTCAGGCAGCAGCAGAGGATGAGGTCAACTCAAAGTATACAGCTCAGCATACCCCCTGATAATACCTAAAAGGTATGCTGCCTTAGCCTGTAACACGTGTAGTCAGAATTACTGCAAGTGGTTAACTAGGGTACAATCTGATGACTTTATGCTAGTATCAGCTGTGTGGATAAAGATTGCATAGTATAAATTCGAATAACCGTTACGGAAAATACATACATTTGTAAAAGTACGCAAAAATCTTTGAGCAAAATAATACCAACTCATGATTCTCAGGACCATCTGTATACTTCATACCTCGGAAATCTGTTTCCATTTAGCTGCCATTTCTCCAGCGATGTGCTCATGTATTGCTTCATTGATAGTGGCAGCTCCTTCTATCCCGGCAGCTGCAGCCTTCACCACAGCCCCGGCTGTCAGTTTGGAGTCCAATGTGTGACCAGCTTTAGATACGGTCTTTCTCGGCGTTGCCTTGGCAGCGATACGGTACTTCCTTTCTTCATCTTTCGGATGGCACATACATCGCAAGCTTTCTGAGAAACACGTCACACTACAAAAAAATATAGCCTGTGAGTCATGATTCATTCATCAAAATGGAGAGCAAAGTAAGGAGATTACAGGTTTACAGGTATCATATGGAGCCACTGCTCTTTCACACACTAGTTTATAGGAAGTACTGTGGCACAAATAGTAGACAGCCTTCACACTGCATTATTACTCGAGTTTAGTTTTACTTGTGTAGTCACCATGACTTTTTGTGAATATACAGTGTCCCACAATGTAAAGAATTTGTTCTAAACCATTTTTTCTTTATACAGATATAAAGTAAAATAACAAACAGTAAAGTACAACTGGTGACAGTCAGCGTAGTAAACCGACACTTGTACCCATCGACCATCTTTAGGTTTTTCTGAATAATTGTGCACATACTTATTCTCTGTGCTTTATCGGCACTCCTGATGATCTCTCACAGTACACTAGACTGTCACAGTACTAGTCTAAGCAATAAAAATATACCCTTATACTTATTGTATATAGAGGTATATTTAACCTTCGTTTTCTCTCCAAAATCAGTGAGAAAATGATATTTTCAGGTCTCACCATGAGATTCCTGATAATCAAATTAAATTTCAGAACTTTCACCGACTCGAAACTTTACATGGTATGGAACTTCTTATGTAATACGAAACCAAAACCTTACGTTATAAGTTCAAGTTATATTCACATCTGCTGTAGTGACATCTACCTGTTGTAAGAAAGGGTCCAAGGTCCATCATCTCGTTGCACAAAGACATTGCAATAATCTCTCTTCTTGCCATCCTTGAAAGGCAGACAGCACTTGAAGGGCTTGGCAAGTGGCCGCTCAGACTCCAGCTGTATCACGTGACTAGCAAACAAGTTGGTGGTATAGGCCTAAGAAGGAAACCAGAAAACTGTCAAAATCAGCAAAAATAAGTTTGTCAATTGCTTCGAAAAAAGGTTCTTTGACATTGCAAATGTATAACTGCGTGCTCCCTCCTGGGGCACTGGTTACCAGTGATGCTGGTTAACTCAGTATATGACATGAAACAGAAAACCTTCACTCAAAGATCCCATCACATATTTTTGTCAGAACGGTGAGAATTGGGGTTCAAACCTGTAACCCTCGGGGTAGGAGTCATACGCGCTACCATCTACACTATCCAGACAACCTGATTGTACTGCTGAGTGTAGCATACCAGTGAATAAACAGATGCTTTTAAATTATCATATAATGAAAGCTTGACCATGTTAACATCACGTGACAAATGTTTGGTTTTTTGTGTTTTTACTAAAAATTACACATGTAGAAACGTTGTGTACAAACAATGCACATACCAACCCAACTGAAGCTTCTGTTAAAAAATCAACTGATTTAACTTAAATTAAAATTATTTAAACTAATATATTGTAATCAAATGACTTAAGTGGTCATTTTAATTTGATTCCACAACTCCTCCTTCCCTAAACCCTCGATTGACAAGGTATCAAAAAGAACGACAGGATCGTAAAGGTACGGCCAAACGTAACAATTTTTTTATTGATTCTGACCGTACCACGAAATGAACGAAAAACACAGAATTATTCTGCCGGAATTCACAGAATTGTCAAAGCTGTGCTCGCACACCAAAACCAACAGATCAGTAAAATAATCACCATTGTTTATAATATTTGTCAATTTACAAGGGGCTTTATTCAGCATACATGTACATCTGTCATTGTCCTGGCACCATGTTCGGGTTTATCCCAACAGAGCTCGATCATTAAACCCACATGGTGGCCGTAACCAATCCTGTGGGGTTTCATATCATTGGTTTCAAACCTCTGTCTGATGTTTGATAACCAGTCTCCTAAACACTCACTTACAGTCTATCTCGGTGAAAATGACAGAAATATGGGGCTTCGCCGAGCTCACCACTAGTGTAGTATAAACACAGCCAAAGTAAGATTGAATGTAACAGCAATGCTGTACACAAGTGACAAAATTGGCCTAGAAACCTAACTATTGGACCTTGGCAGCACAAACTACACTGTCTCACCTGAACTCTGACAAAAGTAGGGAAAGAAAATGTGCCTTTATCAATAATAATCCAAGTGCCCGGCAGAACTTCAAGCCTTCCACCCTCTGGTCCGATTCTTCCACTTGTCTCATTCAAACAGTGGAACTCTTCTTGAGGTGTTTCCGGCCTAGGCTGCAACAGCTGTACACACATTGTGTTTTTCAGTTAATCATCTTCAAAAGTGAACAGATTAAACTACAATATAACCACTAGTATCCCATTTAGAAATAGCTAGACATTGCAAAAATAATAGCAAGGTGCAAAGCATTCTAACAAATTGACAACAGTAAACAAGTTGGTATACCTCCAACCATGCTACAGTCTGAAGCAATGTTGGTAGATGTGAGATTGTCGATACCTTGACCTATACATACACACATGTATATGAGGCTGAAAGCCATTTCCAATGAAAACTTACATAGAAAGTGTATGATATCATTAGCCAATCATTCAGAAAGAAATCTGCAGCATTTGTCAAACCATGTGCATAATCAATAGAGTATCCAAATAGTTTGGTTGAATGATAACATTGTGCAATCTGACAAAAAGCAATAGCAAATCGAATGCAGGTACTTGGTCATGTATAAGTGTCATGGCTAGCTAGCTTCTCAAGTAATTCCAATAAAGATATAACCGCCATGGCTATGAAAAGTTCCTTATACAAATGGAGGCTTATACATTTCCTACCGGTGCGGGCTTTTTTTTGAGTTTTGAGTTGATGAAATGATTTGCTTTGTCATTGCTTAGCAACATATCCCATATGATAGTCTTGATGGCAGTCCTCACTGTATGCTCATTCCTGTCGTGCTGCGTGCATGCTTTCATTGATTTTTTCTCAGCCTCTGACAGCTTATTATCAGCAGCCAGTGAGAACAAATCGATTGCCTACAACAGCAAATCAAAATAAACACTAACAGGACCGGTTTCATGAATTTCTATGACCTTCTAATTCAACGCATCGCAGTAACTTTTCACCAAAAACTAGCCTATGTTTACTAGATTCTCTTTTGATTGTGAGCAAACAATGTATAGACCGAAACGCCTTCCAACTATCAAGATGTTCAGCAGAAGTTGTCATTCAAAGTATGACTATACAACAAGTTAATAGTATATGTCATATGGTAGTTATGAGACGATTGGAAAATTGTCCACTGAAAAAGAAAGCAAAGCTCAATTATGACTGCAAAACCCATCAACTGATTGAAAAATGCAAAAGCACAAAATCGTTTTACTATTTCGTAAGCCAGCCAATAAGGTTGAAGATAAAATGTAGCCAGTACCATGTAGTATTGCGCACCGGACAATCAATATACACCACGACACACAAACACCACCATGTGTCATAACAAACCAACTTCTATTTAATATTACTCACCTTGTCAGCTTTCTCGCTAACATTAGCCTGATGCTCCTCAGCTTGCTTGTCTTCGATCGGGGTAACTTGATGGTCTTCAAGGAGACTGTAATAAAGCTCGAGTTCCCTGTTCCATGGGCCACCCCTCCTGACCTTTGCCAAGTCTTTGGAATGCCCCACTTTTGAACCTGTGAGCGATACCCACCAAGCTCCTAGTTTGTTCTAAAATATCAAGGTTACAAATGCTAAGAATGCATATACATAAAAAATGGTGCATACTATAAGAGATTGCATTCAACCTGCGTGAGGAAAGTCTTTGCTCTAAAGTTAATTGACATGCAGTCAAGCCTAGCAGCAATCTCTGACATGACAAGCAAAGGGTTGTGTTATAGAGATCAGAGACAATTTTGACAAGATTGGCTAGTGTAAACGATAAAAATAAATAATTTATGCCGCATTGCACAAACATGCTCAATACTGCCAATGCTAATTCTCAGTTTTGCATTCAGGCTTTTAACATTGTAGTGCTTCAGGTGGTTGCCTTCAGAAAGATTGCCTTCAAACAAAATGCCTCTAGAGTGGTTGCCTTCAAACGATTGTTAAATTCAACCAAGTAGTTTTAGCATAAACTGCTATAATAAAACTCACCGTCAAATAGTCAACAAGCTCCTGGTCAAATGACACTTCATCTGGATTTTCCTGTACATAGGCGAGACTATCGTTTATAACGGAGAGGAAAAGGTTGAGAAGGAAAAAGTTGCCAATAATCATGTAAGTAGCAAAAAGAATCCGCAGGATGGCAGAGTCTGACTCAATCAAATCCGTGTACTTCAGAATACCTGTGGGAAGAAAAATGTTTGAACTGCAGTGGAACCTCTACTTACGAAATCTTCAAGTTCAGGTACAAGTCTTTGAGTTGAAATTTTGACTTTTGAAAGATATTTCCAGACGCGAAAACCAGAAAGGACTTTCGTATTTTGGCCCGCCTGCTTCCGATGGACGCGATTCAAAGTGTGTTTCACTCCGTTTTTTTGCTAGCGAAAGTAAGTAAATGACAAGTGCTTTTCGTTTGTTGCATAATTTGGAGTTACCATTTATCGCATACAAAGTAAAACAACTTTCATTTCTAGCGATTCACGTTGTGTTTTCTGTATGATGACAGTTTTTCAGTTTAAAAAAAAACATTAATTCTCAACAAAACCAAAAGCAATACAACACCCACCTTTTCTATCGCCATCCTCCAACTTGATCTTTTCTTAGCCTTGTCTAGATGGCCAGCACCAAAGGCAAACAAACATAGTTTATAGTTTTTATTCATTATTTTTCGGTTTTTCCATGAGCTTTTTCTATATTTTCATATAAGAATATAACTCTAACCTGTATTTATAACTAACATAATTTATAAGAATGTTATATCCTAGTTTTGTAACGGCTTAGAATGAATTAGGGTATTTGTTTGGTAAAATCGGTTTCTACTGACATAACGTCTTCCGGAACGAATTACTTTAGAGTATTACTTTACTACTTTGGATTAAGTATAGAGATTTTACTGTATTATAAAACAGAACGAAAATATTTTACAAACACTGACACTTAATATCTGTCGGAAGAAAAATATTTTACATATTCAGGAAACGCTACCCGTAGTGCTACTGAAAAATTCGACCAAAACTTTGAATCGAACAGACAGTGATGTATTTCTTTTATAATAAAAACTTTGTATACACAGGCTGTACTTACCAAGGAGCATTCCAAAGAGATAGTAAAAAGATCTGAAGAACTCGACAAATGCGCCGAATTGGGAGCCAAATGCGATGGTCATCACATGGCTGTAGAGAAACAATAGAAAGATAAAGATGACAGCATACCAAGCTATAGTGCCTCCAATATGGCTCAGCGACACCTACAAAGACAACAAGGATGTGAGAGAAACAAACCTAACGGCATACCTTTAATTTGTCTTTCTTGCTATTTGGCTGCTTAGAGTAATAACATGATCTAAAGGTGAAATGGTGTGTAGGCGAACAATCCACCATACTAAGAGCCGTGCCCGTCTATCGCGAGCATGCCAAGAGCATTAGAAAAGATGTATCACACAGGAAACAAACTTTGATGTTCAGCTTCCCAGCCAGGCACACTACCACCTGTGCAGCTAAATGACCTTGCTGCATGGTGAAATAATTGTGCGTACAGTTATTACAAATGAGGATCTCCCGCGGTGCCTGGGACTGGCGGTATGCTAGTTTGCTTAAAAGAAGAGTATAGTTTTGTATGATGCACAATAAATCGACTTTGTCAATCATAAACCTTTGAACTTGCGTAAACTTAGAATCAAACCATGACCGAGCTATGCACAAGCCATTTGTATAAAAACTAGTGGGTTTAAATCTTTAGCAGAAAATGGCAAAAAATACATTTATTGGTAGATGGCAGGTTGTCTCAAGTTCAAACTCTCCTCTTTTCGATTGTTAAGAAGAATCAGGGATTACAAAAGGGTAAAAAGCTTGTTCCACAACAAGTTGATCTGGTAATACGCACTGGTGTTTGTAAAGAAACAAGTAGATAAACAAATAGAGGAGGTCTAAAATACAGACCCTGCATGCGATGAAGACCGAGCTACTCACTCCAAGAGACTATATTTGAACAGAGTTCAACCTTTGGCAGACCTTTCATAAAACTCACAACATCGCAAACTTACTGCTACTGTATTTATTCGAGTGCGAGTCACTTTTTGTACCAATGCATCGCCCAAAATGTCATACGCAAGTTATACACAAGTAAATTTTAAGGTATTTCATTGTTATCGCTTTCTATGAGCTATAACGCATGGCATTTGTACATAATTAAAACATCACTTATCATTTGACCATTTAAATGAATATTGACTACATTACACAATCATGATTAAAGCAATATACATTTTGCTCCATTTAAAAAACGACTTCACCCTTTTATTAACCAACAACAAATATGTACAGTCAGGTCTTGTATCTGTGTGATGATCCAATAATGATTGTTTCAATTTGTGGATTATGCGGATTAGGAGTTGTATGCCTGTTGAGCTACAGGGTGGTAAGGACTTTAATGGACATTCACATGTAATGAATTAATGTGAGTGTTTTGATAAAAAACGATAAGAGGTTCTATGCAGCACACTGCTGTCTTGATAGCAGCATACTTTTTTGAAGTGTGGAAAATGTCTACAATAGAATAGCTTGCACGACATTTTTTTGCACGCCATTTGCTAGTGCCGTTTCCATCTTTCGCAACATGAAACATTTGATAAAAAATGGTGAGTAACAAATCTCGTTCGACTAGCGTGTTTTAGCCATTTCCTTCTGGATGAAGCAAAATTGCGGATTAATCACATCATGGAAACAAATCGCAAATCAAATGGGGATGCACAACACAAATACTTCAATAGCGAGCTTGTGGGTTTACCTTAAGAGCTGTTAGCTGCCTGCTGAAGTCCATTGGCTGATAAAGCTGGAGGATTGCTATGAACAGTACACCAGCTATGAACAACGAGTAGAGCTGGTCCCACTTCGTCACCTCTCCAAAGTCGACGTATTCACCTACAATGTTAGGTAACTCCTAGCAAAAATGTTTCACTTCATAAGTGGGGCTACAAATCCATATTTATTTCATATCAGCACATATCAGCAATGAGGTAATGACAAAATCTTTTTCGGCTTGGAAATTCTCCTCAAAATATTTGCCCTTCACATCTCAACTAGATGCATGTTTAATTTTGTTAATGAATTAGCGTCGCCTGTAATTTGCATACCTCGGTTGTTGTACATGTGTTCGACAGCTTTGATCACTTCTACAGATCTCATAGCAAAGAATACGCAAGATAGAAAGGCAAAGAGAGCATTAAACACTTCGACCCAATGCCACGGGTTCTTGGCATATGCAACCAGTCCCTCCTTGTACAATGCTGTAAAACAAACAACATGATTAGACTAAGTCCATTATCTGCTGCCAGCGCTGCTGCCGGGATAAGCAAGTGTTTGGATTAAAGTAAAGAATAGATTATTTCAGCATTATATTATGACAGAGTGTAATATTATAAAATCAGTGGAGTTTTTAGCAAAATGCTGCACGAGCACAACCATAAAATTTGAAGCTTTTTTAGTGTAATCAGTTGACAAGTCTATTAGTGAAAAGATAAGTGAAACGGTCTTGTTGTCAAATATCACTGAAACTAACTTACCCTTCCCTTCCTTGAACATGATGTAGCAGAGCAACAGAAACCAGATGCACTGAATGACTAGGAATACAAAGTCCCATGCGTCTAGGTACGGGTATGGTCTGAAGCTGTTTACCTTGTATGTGGCAAAGATTCCTAAATTAAAGACAAGAACAAAGATGCAACAGAATTTACAGAATAGAGAAAATGAATGGTTCGAGAAGAGCATTAGTACGACTAATCGTGATTTCTATCCCCACACCAGTTATGTATTACAATGAGGTGAAGGCTGATACCAAAAATTGCGAGAGGAACGGAGTATTATAGATCCAAAAGGTATAGATACAACTCGAATAAACCACTTTCCTTCTTATGTATCGCTCTACTGTACTCGCTTGAGTGCGCATTCTCATGTCTTCAGGTACTTACAATGCACAAAACAGACTTCAAAGACTTGTTACTTCTGGTTGACATATTTTAGTAAAGAATTTCAGAAGGATCTCGGCGTATTGTCACCCACTTCTGTTTTATAATGAAACAGCCTTTTCGTGCATCTCCTAAGCATTAGTATGGTTTACGTTGAAAAATGCCTGCACAGCTTTGACATAAACTGTTCATAGTTATTTTAGGCGTAAGGTCTTTTTTTGTAACAGGCAATCATAAAAAACTGATTTCTGTTGACCAAAAACACTCTATTATCATGAATTGTCTGAAAACCTTGACTGTATTTATAGCATACTTGAATGTAAAAAAGAATACAGTCTCCACACAGGATCGGAACACCAGTGAACACAAAAATCTCAACTTGCATAAAAACCTATTCCCACCAAGTGTAACAGCCATTGGCCATTTTGGAATTGCATTGAATATTTTTTGAAGCCATAAAAAAAAATTCTGATAAGCAAACTTACCGCCATAGACTGGTGTTTCCAGAACGATCTTCACTTGAGTGAAGAGATTCACATTGGCATTATTAATGACAAACTCTATGAATACGGTTCTCGTCTGTTTGTCTATCCAGACATTCGACTCAAACTGATCAAGTATTGCTTCCCAGCTCCACTTGAACATGATGGCACTAACAAGTAAAGGAAAGAAAGTTTTAAAAGGCATTCCTAATTTAATTAATAATAGACATGGTACACAATTTAATATGCATAGGTACTTTAAATGGATGGAAGGACCATAAATTACAAATAAAAGCTTTGAAGCTTCGAATAAATCATTAGCGTCAAAAGTTTATTTCTTGTTTATCATTTTATGACATTTGAAAAACGAATGCCCTAAAAAGGTCCTTTACTGCGTGAAACAAGTAATCTTCAAAGGTATAAACTGGTGCACTAGATGTTCGGGTTTAAATTAAAGATTGTTTGTTGTAACCTTTACCTATCATTCTATCAACTCTATGTGTTAAATTAAATTTAAAACAACTTCAATAGAATAAATACAAAATACTATAGAATAAAGACAATAGAATAAATACAATTGACTCAAAACTGCTAAATGCAATTGGCAAACAATATCACTGCTGTTGTGAAGCAATCACTGGAATAGGTTGGCAAATACAGCTGTTTACTAGTTCTTGAATGTAGTTTGACTCGAGTACCAGACTTGACTAGAATTATAATAATTATAACAGATATTAACAAATAATAACATATTTCTGGCTGTAAGACAAAGTACCTACAACTATGTAAAAAATAAAAGCTCCTTCATAGTTATTCTTAAACTGCAATGAATATACAAATTTGTGTGAATCTTCAATCGAATACGTAGCATTAATGCTGTCACTTTTTATGTTTGTTTCATTTGGCTCAAAGTTTTAGATTAACAAAAGTTGATGAACATGTGAGTCAGTCCATAATCGCGAGTTGGGATAGCAAAGACTTGCTACTTCCCCAGCAAATCACTACACTTTATGCGGAGCACCAACACCTTGCCAAACCACACTATAGAACAGAGTTATGCAGAAAGGAGTTTTTCCTTGCAGCGAGCATAATTTTACTTTACTATTCTTTATTTTGTATCATTAGTCTCATTGTCTAATTTACTTTGAATGAAAGTGACCGGTGTAAATAAAGTGCATGTCTATCCATCTATCTATTTATCTATCTATCTATCTATCTATCTATCTATCTATCTATCTATATCTATCCATCTATCTATTTATCTATCTATCCATCTATCTATCCATCTATCTATTTCTCTATCTATCCATTCATCTATCTATCTATCTATCTATACAAATCTATCTATCCATCTATTTATTTATCTCTCCATCTATCTATCCATCTATTTATCCATCTATTCATCCATCTATTTATCTATCTATTCATCCATCCATCAGTCCATCTATCTATTTATCTATGTATATATCTATCTATAGTAAAGAAAGTAACAAAAGCAATTTCATGACCTCTTGTTTTTACTGTTTCACGGTTTATTATAGATGGTACCTTACTTGGTTTAGTGAAAATAGTACCTTCATGTAATTAGAAAGCTGTGTTTCTCCTATGATCATGACAAATTCTATCTATACCTTATACCAAACACAAACACTGCCAATCCACATTATAAAACAGCGTTATGCAAAAAAATCTTTTTCTTCCAATACACATAATTTACTTTACTATTCTTTATTATAAATTTTTTGTCTCACGGTCTAATTTGATTGGACCGGCAAGGACCGATTATAATAAAGTTAATCTATATACTTCTCAACTATGTCTGTCGTCGTCGTATGTGTATCTGTATGCATTCCGGCTATAGATATAGCTTTAGTGCACGATGATTGTTTTACAGATGCGGCCACGTGTTACGACGCCCCTGTTAAAAAATATTTTTCGTAAGGTTCAATTACTATATTCTTCCGGCGTGGACAAGTATACTGTATTTGTGGAAAGAGCCTCGACATTCTCTCTCCTTTCGGTCAGACAATGTACGATATCTCATTTTTACATTTGTACCAGTATCGAGAGATAATAGTATCGTCGTATTCAAAGTTTTGATGGATATCTTCTCGTGGAACAGTAATCTTTTTCAAACACACACACTTCTATGCAAGAATTTCAATTACAAAAAAACGAACATTTTTTGTGTAAGTTTAATGTAAGTACTTCCCAAGTTAGAAAACAGATAATTACTTATGTTGATGGCATTATAGCCGATTCAAATTTTCGTGAATACACAAATAAGTAAAATAGCAGCACTCACTGATGGCCGTGAAAGTAACTGATGGTAGTGAAAGTAATAGAATGTAAGAGTAAGGAACGTCGTAAAAGATCATTTTAGCTTCGTTGCGATTGTAGCTTCACATCGCTTTATCAATACACAAAGTATAGATCCATTGAATTGATTGCATGACAGTGTTTTTTAACATATTGGAAAAATAAAACATGTAACAAAACTGTTCTAGATAAAGTTTGAAGTTGAAAAAATATTGTTTACATATTATGAATCAATATCGGCATTTTTTGGTAAAATGGCTGGCAGTAGGCCGATAGCTAAATTTGTACATGGATGTTATACAAAAATTGTTATTATTAATTCAACATATTCAGGATTTTTATTTTGTTTTCCCAGTTCGTAATAATTGCATCATTACCAAATCATGCTTTATTGTAATCGTAGTAAAACCGACTTAATTTAGCTATTACTTGCTAATTATTTCACATTTATATCTAAACCCTTTTATAGTTGTTTTATTTTTTGTAAATCATTTGACCTGCACAACACTTTTTCCTGATGATATGAAGTTTGAAAGTTACAGTTTGACAAAGTTTGAAAACCTTTACAGTTGTTTTTACTTTCTAATAAATTATTTCAACTACACAAAACACTTTTCTCATGATACGTAGTTTGAAAGTTAGAATGGCAAATGTTGTTAAATACAAATCAATTTTCTGACCAAAAACTTTTTTTACTACCCGGGCAACGCTGGGTAGTACAGCTGTATTTATTTAAGACTAACTACAGCACAGCCAAAATTAGGGTGGTCGACGTAACAGTAGAACAAAATAACAATAAAGCTTATATTAATAATGTGAAAGCACTTATTTCTTTCCATGGTAAGTTTCTTACTGGGTGTAATCTTGAGAGTGCACTGCCAGTAGTTGTGACAGATGAACGGTGAACTATTGTTTTTATATTATGTGATATCAAAATTTTATATATGAACAATAAATGATCACGAGGATTAACTGAAAGTTCAAATATAAAGTCATATTCTACTTTTGATCGACTCTACATATATAACTTTAAACATATGATGTAATATTTGGTTAAATATTTTTCTCAACATATGAAGAAATTCCCAACTCCCAAGTGACCAAAAAGACTTGAAATATTACCATTTTATGAAATAACTAGCAGTAAACCTGGTGATGCTCTGGTTATTTTTAACTCACAACCAGATCAACAGCAGGCAGGAGTTTAAGAGGCAGGTTCTCAGGAACTAGATGAAGTTTTGGAACTAAATATTTTAGCAACCTGGCAGAAGGTATGGAGCATAAAGGGGGGGGGGGGAGTAAGGATGAAATCGGCCCAGAAATGTGGAAACCCATAGCATTCACGATAAATAACAGAGACATGCATTGACAAAGTACGATTTGTTAAAATAAATATTATAAAAAGGTAATAAGTTCTCACCTATAGCCACCCAGTTTGTAGCTTGATAACTGGCCACTGTATCTCCCATTAGTCTTCTCATACATGTGCTCTGGATACATGAGATTCCCTTCTACATATGTGCCATTCCACCCTGCCATTTAGTGATATTATTATTATATACGGTTCATCATTTGATAGATTATTAGACTGCAAAGGTAAATGCAGGAACTCTTGAAAAACATAAAATATGTTGGAGAGAGAGATGCAAAAAGTTAGAGAAACTGCAAAGGAAGAATAAAGCTATAAGATATCTATTTGTTTGTCAATGTGGTTGGTCAAGGTCAGTCGGTGATGTAAAAACTTCAATGTTAACAACAACGTTTGGGAAATCCACCACAAAAATTGTACCCAAACGATAAACAAGCTGATTAGCATATAGTTTAACTTTTGATCAAAACCTGCCCCATTAAATGGTTAATTTACAATGATGTATCATAACTTCATCCATAAAATTATCTTTTTACCAAAAAACTATGAGCTAGGTTAAAACTCTGTGACACCTACTCATCCTCAAAAAGATTGTCATCACCTAGATAGATATTAAAAAGCAGGATATTTCCTAAAGTTTATCGCACTAACATGCTATTATCTTGCTAAATTATCAGCAGAGGTCACGCCCTTTGTCTTTGAGGACCTCTAATTAGCCTTAGAAATAACAGCTGTAAAGACAACCCTCGACATATAATTTTTAATGTAAAATTTTGGCATATATTAGCCTCGTCATATGAAGTTATTTTCAACATACGAAATTCAAAGTTTCTTTAGAATTTACAATGTCGTGAATAGAAGTAGGAAAGCTAGAATAAATGAACAATAAAATGTAAAAATCATAAAAAATTACATAAATTTAGGTAAATTAAACTTTATCTATTGTAAGATAGAGTAAGAAACATGTAATTTTATCATTCAGTCAGCTACTGTACCAACTCATCACCGAGTCTACATTTCTGTTAGCCGTATCTAAGATAAAGCATTCAGTCAGCTACTGTACCAACTCATCACTGAGTCTACATTTCTGTTAGCCGTATCTAAGATAAAGTAACAAAAAGCACTTGTTTTTATTAATCATTACTTTAGCAATTTAGTTTCTTTGAAATTTAGCTTTTTAAATTGCTTTTTATAAGTATTTCTTTTAATTCTATTTAAAATATGCTTGAGGCATGTCTTGTTAATTTTGATCTCTGAAACAAATTAGTGTATTATTATAAGATTATTTGCTAAAGCATCAATTGCGACCATAGACCTATTAACTATACTTAATAGTATAGTTAATAGGTCTATGGTTTTGACATACAAAACAAATAATGGAACAAATAATTTGTGAATGTTGAGATTTGACTGTAACAGCCATTTTGAATTTTTTTTGCAAAAAAAACTGTTTCTAGAATTATATGAGGCAAGTAACAAAAAGACTAGAGATCAGCTGGTAAAGACATAAATTGGTATAAATTCAATTGACCTGGTAAAAAACATGTTAACTGAAACTAAAAGAATTAAAGTATTGTATGAAACTAATAAAAAAGATTATTAACCATGTTTAGAGAAAGCGAATGTGAGAAAGAGCAAATAGAAGTTACAAGATAACACCAGTTGCCAAGAAAGCTAAAAGAAATTCAATGTTTTTACCCTCAAATGATACTCACTAGCATTCCAATCTTCAGTGTCTTCTTTGGCTTTACACTCGTAAACTTTCATCAGTCTGCCCATTTCAGCCTTCTTCAGCTCATCACAGTCAACTAAAACCAATTTATCGACGTTATCACAAATTTAAATTGTGAGGCATGATCTTTTGAATAAGATCGTGCAAATAGAAACAGCAACCAACTTTCATTTTCAACAGGTTTTCCGAAATCATTATTTATTTAAGTAACAAAGTCTATAAATTTATAAGCACAGGTTCTCTGAGAATCCATGCTTCGAACGGATTCGACGTTGCTTCTCCTCCAAATCATAGAAACGGTAAAATCTGAATGCATTCGACACTGTTTCACTTCGCTAAATTTGCGAAGGCATTTGCTTTGCGTGTACTTCGTCATCATATAAACGCTCACTGCTGAAGAATTTGAATCGATAACACTTAGCTAAGCTTGCCCTAGTGGAGATAAAAAATTAGCACACAACCACGCGGATATCTGCTACAAAAACCTTCTACTACTACTCACTACTATTTCTGCTGAACCTTCTGCCTTTATATTTCTTATTAAAAGATGACGAATTAATTACTTTTTAGTGCAACTAGTTGACTACCCATGAATTGAAGAACGACCTTGCCTCGAAAGCGAGTCTACTTTAACGAGTTTAGTTTAGATGGATACACAGTAGAATAATCGTGGAAAGATCTATAACGCAATTCTGAATTGTTGAAAAGGCAGGATGCGAATTCGGCGGCAGTGGGCAACTCCAAATCCATTCAAATTATTGAAACAGTGATTGTGGTAGATGAACGGCATAAAAGGAACAGCTCACTTTCAAATCTCTCACAATTTATATATATATAGTACTTTATTGGCAATAATTTCATTTCACAAATAGAAATTTCACAATTTAGTGTAAGCTGCAGCTAACTAAATTGAATTATAGAACTAATTATAATTGAATTATATAACTAATTGAAATATAACTAAATTTCACAATTTAGTGCAAGCTGCAGCTGTAAGTAGGAGCCGTGGACTCGATTTACATGTATTTAGTGTGATTCAACTGACCATTCTATCTCTAGCAGAATTGTGTAAAAGGGTATTTCAAGGATACATGTAACTGCTTTATGCCTGCTTTTGGGCTAATGTAACTGATGGATATGCCTCACTAGTTCTACCCTTCATGAAGAGATGTTGAAATGCAATTAATTTTAATGGCAGATTGCGCAATGCGCAATACAGTAGACGCTTCTACAACCAAATAATCTGTTCCACGAACATTTACGTTATAAGGATTTTATCATATACAAACTGTGAAATACATGTGCATTGCATAATCCGTTGTAAGATTGTCCCAAACTCACCACTATGGTGAGTATTGTCCCCCCTCACTATTGCTCTTTGAATAGTGAAAACTAAACTTAACTTTTTAATTTAATGACTGTACAATAACTGTGGTATTATTTGTTTGTAAATATTCCAATTTTTGTCATTTATGAGTATCAGAGGAGGACCAGACCAGACATGAGAGCTACCAAGCTATAACTTAAAACCAAGCTTAAATTTGTAATTCACCAACCAGCTATGTCCCTGTTCTGCTTCATTCTGACTGGTCCAAGCAAGTATCCATCCATACTGGCGATGAACCGTTGGTCCTCCTCGCTCAAGACGTCTCCGTTATAAGCATAGAATGGGTAGATGTTGGGAAATATACTCTCTCTCAACCAGGGATAGATCTCTTCTATTCTACCCAGCTGTGACAACAAACATTGTTATAATATACCCTAATGACAACTGTAATTGTTTTGTAATTTTTGAAACATATTGTTTAGCCCGCTATGGATAGTTTACAAGCTGCCAAAACCTTTTTACTAAAACCGTAATGAAAATGTCTTATGCACATTGAAGTTGACAAAGACTCTACGCAGACCTCTTCATATTTCTATCAGAAATACAAATATATTGCAAGAAATAAACTCACCAATAAAAAAATTCAAAAATATTGTTTTTGTTTAGTATTCATGTGTTAACATAGAGCGGTTGACAACTGACAAATGACATCTGACAGTTGAAAGCTGAAAGTTGACATTTGACATTCAGTAGTGACAACTGACAAATGACATCTGACAGTTGAAAGCTGAAAGTTGACATTTGACATTCAGTAGTGACAACTGACAAATGACATCTGACAGTTGGAAGCTGAAAGTTGACATTTAACACTTGAAATTCAGTAGGTGACAACTGACAAATGACATCTGCCAGTTGAAAACTAAAAGTTGACATTTAACAGTTGAAATTCAGTAGGTGACAACTGACAAATGACACCTGACAGTTGAAAACTAAAAGTTGACATTTAACAGTTGACATTCAGTAGGTGACAACTGACAAATGACATCTGACAGTTGATAGTTGACATGAAATTTGAAAGGAAAATTTATAATAAATCGATAGTATAGGTTTATAACTTATTAGAGTAAAGATGTCATATGCCTAAAATACAAAACTGTTTTGAAATGCTTGTTAAAACTTTCATACCACGAACGAGTAATACACAGTGTGTGCTACATGCTGGCCGAACATAATTATATCAGTTTGTTAATAAAAGCATACAACATTCAAGTAATGTTACTAACAAAGCTCAAGCAAGTGCAATTGTTTAATAAAGTGAACATGGGATGTTATCACAAAAAAGAAAGCAAGTTTTTCACACTTATTTGTTTCAAAGTATCAACTTTTCCAAAACAATATATTTTTAATAAGCAATTCAGACTTATTTAGCTTCATTATGATACCTTAAGAATTGCTGAATATATCTTAATTCATGAAAATTTATTTAAATACAACATTCTCAAATGAACTCTACATGCCTACCAGCTCCAAAGCGTACACACAATCTAAAGACGATTATGGGGCAGTAAAAGCAGAAAGCTCTACAAATCATCATAATTCAAAGGACCAAGCAAACAAGAATTTTTTGAAGTTGTGATGCTTCTTGAACCAGAATTTAAAGAGATTGCCTTATAAGCATGTTAAAAGCTATAAACAGAAGATCAAACGCAGTATACAAATATTACCACAACAACAGGAGACTGGCCAGCACCGCTCTTGATTAATCCCAAACTCTAAATTAACCCTTAATACTTGCTAAGACAGAAGTTGTATAGGAAATCGAATTAACTTTCACAGAACTGAAAGCAAACTACTTTCAACTCAAACAGACAAACTTTGAGAAACCTTGCAACTATACTAAATAATATCTTCTGAAAAAAAGGAAAGGGATGACAATATTTGTCCCTAATGGAAATGTTTGAAAACCTAAAACTTTCACCAGCAGTACAGCTGTGAGTCCCAACGGCTAGACTCACCTTTTTCCTACAGCTTACTTGCGCTGGATTGCACTTAAAATTAACAATAGAAACAATTACTAAAAGTAGTTCATATGAAGAAATTACATAAAAAAATTATGCTAAAATGTAAAACCTGAAGGAAAACTTTAAATAAGTAATTTGCTGAGAGTTCATGCAAAATCTCTCCAAATCTTCATGCAAAAAGACTGATTGCAAGAAGGGGCTGCTACATGTGAAATCTTGCCAAAATCAGTCTCGAAATACTTTGGCCGTGGAGATTCATTTAGAATAATAGCCAATATATGACATGCACCAATTTATCATATTTAAAAAATGAACTTTTTGGTTCCCTAAACTTGTATGCTTTTTTATTTTCAAAAGTATTATATTTCTCTCATCAGTCACAGGATTCATCAAAACTATGTTCTAATTTCCCGACAGGGTCATTAAACTCTAAAAATAACTGTATTTTGGTAGCGAACAACCATAAGTTACATCAAAACCCAGCCTATTTTCTCTGTTATTACTGACTTATACTCAATAATAAGCATTAATCTTTTAACAACAGAGAACCCCTTTTATACTTTACAGATGTTCTAATTTTATTTTTTTTCCTTTCATATGTTCCTTTTTTGTGTAAATATCTATAAAACATATCAAATAAGTTTTAATGTAATAAACTTCTTTAGTATTACACAAATATGATATATATATATATATATATGATATATATATATATATATATATACATGCATATCACATATATATGTATATCACATATACATAAGATATATATATATATATATATATATATATATATATATACATGCACATCACATATATATGTATATCACATATACATAAGATATATATTATATAAATACATATCTGATATATATCATATATATATGATCTATATATATTGTATATATACTTATACATATATTATACATTGATATATGGTATGATATTGACACATGATAAGATATACATTGCATATATATGATATACGTAAAACACATATATGATATATAAAATTTTATCAAGAATAATCACTTACTCCTATGTCATTAAGCTCGAAGATGTCCTTTACTGCTTTGTTCTGGTAATAAAAGTTGTTATCCGTATTGTGGCTGACAATAGCGATAAGAAGGGCTAAAACAGATACAAACAAATAAACATCATGAAAACATCGTTCGACAAAGTTTAATATAACTGCTTACTTAAATTACAAGTTTTTACAAGATGATCTGAGTATTTTAAAATTAAGGTTAAACTTCGGTGAGCTAATCTAAAGATCTAAATGTCTTGGTAATATGTGAACAAGTATAAAGTGTAGGCAATCATCACTTTCTAAGTCTCATTTAAAAAGTTAACGGTTAAGTTAAGAAGCTGTTAAGTGCAACAGTTGTTTTAGCTGCTGTCTTCAGTTGATATTTACTCACATGATGATTTTCTAGGATAGAAAAGAAAGGTAACAAACAGGCGAGGTCGGGAAACATGGCCTTAAAACATTTATGACACCCAACTTCTGTAGTAAAAGCAAAGTTATTAAATTTATTAGCTTTCATGCTATCTTAATATAAAACCTTTAATGACCATACATATATACATACATACGTACATACATACATCTATACATATATACATACATATATACATACATACGTACATACATACATCTATACATATATACATACATACATCTATACAAATATATGTTTATATATATTACATACAAAGATATATATATATATATAGCCATATATATGTTTATATATATTACATACAAAGATATATATATATATATATATATCACATTTATATATCACATATATATATATACATATATATATATATATATATGGTATATATGGTATATATATCACATTTATATATCACATATATATATCACATCTATATCCCATAGAAATGTGATATATAATATATACGTTGATTTTTATTTTCTTTCATCTCAGCACAACTATGTGCATTTGTATTTACAATTATAATGAAGTCTCCAATAAAGCAAGGGAAGATGACTTCTGCTTGGATAGCGCTGTCTCATGGTTTTGGTACATAAACTATTTTTTGTGTTAATTACTTTGGATTACAGCAAGAACCGGGTTTAAGATTCGCAAAAAGAAGCTGCTTGCTGTCAATTTCAGTTCTGAAGCATGTGTTAGCCTTTTGTGCTAAATTTGGCGAGTGCCATTCTGCAGCAGGTGTCCAAACAAAGCTATCACTTGATAATAACATACAGTTGGTTTAAAAAAAAGAACTCACCTAGATACAACAGGTGCGCCAATGTTCCTTTCAACTTGCCAAATAGCTTTTGGTACAGCCTAGCCTCACTTAATGTGCTGGTGAGGTCGGGTACCTCAATATTCTGAGGCCTGACAGGTGGCTCCCTTGACTCCACAGGCTTCACCTGACCGTGCAGATCTGAGACTACAAGTGGACAGATGCTGGTGCTTACAGGGGATAAAGTCAACCTGAATCAACAGGTGAATTGCCCCTATCTATCTCACTTGATGAACTGCCGGGATATAATCTATACCTAAGGCTAGTATTCGGTTTTTGCATATCCTTTGTTAATTGTTTTGCATCCAAAGAAGAAATTGGGTGTAAAGAGAACCAACAGTTTCTTTAGAGATTGTTTTAAACTCAAAATTTAAACCGTTGAAGATAAACTTCAGTGAAAGATGCAAAATGGTTGTAAAAGTAAAAAACGGGTCAATAAGAAACTAAAACAACAATAATAACAATAGCATTGTAAGGAAATCGTCAACAAAAATGAATAAAAGAACATAAACACTGGTTTTTTACAGAAACTTCACACAGGATAAAACGTAATAAAAAACTTGTTCAGTAGTCAAATGGCAATAGATAACATTCTTTATTTGCTAGTAAGGGGAGCTAGGTATTTTTGGTTGAGATACCTGGGTTCGTTCCATTTTAGTAGGAAATGTCAAGATGCAGATGAGTGGTTTACTTATTGTGCAGCAACAACTTAATATTTTGAAGGCGCTGTTATCGAATTATCTCATGTTAGTTGGTTGAGCAAATGAAAATGAACTTTCAAATTTTAGTAGATTTATTCAGAAAGTATTTTTCTATCCTTTGCAATTGTTTTTGATGTTTGAGATAATTTGACTGCCAGGATGCTTATAGATTAAAATCGATATACCTGATCGCGGTTATAATGCTCAGATCAAACGAAATGTGATGATGTCTATAAAGGCAAAAAGACAGCCAAATAGAGCCGTTTAACACAGCAACTTGAACATAACAGCCCATATCAGCGATAGCAGCTAGTGAAGTCATTTCCCCACATAGTTTTCTTCTGAGCGTTTTAACTGCAACCAAGTTTTGTCAATTTTAATCTTGAAACATCCTGGCAGTCAGATCACCTCAAACGTTCAAAACAATCGCAAATGATAAAAAATATTGATACTTTCTGAATGAATCTACCAAAATTAATGCAAGTTCTTCTTCAATAGAAAAGCCAATTTTCAGTAAAATGTTCAAAAAGGCATATAAACATCTTGATATAGCTTTGAGAAGATTTGTGCAGCTAAAAAAATACATACCTTTTTGTGAACATTGCAGTCGCTTAAACAAAAAAAACCAAAATAGTAATTTCAATATATCTTTTTGAGTTACTCAAACTAATATTTCACTTGTTCTGATAATGACTTTTAAAATAAATTCAGTGAGGCTTTTGATTGCTTTTATTATAATTTAGTTTTTGTATAGAATGTATTTAAACCATTTATGTGAAAACTGTCTGCCCAGTAGGAACATATGTAGCTCACCAGTGTTGATTAGAGAAGTGTCTTCAAACTCAGGTGCTGACTCTTGTAGCAAGAAGGCAGCAATCACTGCTATGATTATCACCTAAAATATTAACAATAATTATCATCTTCATTAATTGTACATTCTTTTCGCCTGCATTCATAGTGCATAGAACCAAATACGCAAAGTATTCTGTATAATGATAGCATATTACTCTGTAATACAATATACAACAATATTCTGTAATATAGTACAATACAACGCATTAAAGTATATAAATATTACTTCTTTGCAGACTTTTATTAATTATTCAGTCAAAATATGATCAGCTTTATATAATCACAATAGAACGCACATAATTATATCACCAAGAATTTAATATCTATCTCAGCAATTAACATGTTTCAATTGATCTAGATTAAGCTGTTAGGTGATCTTTCCTATATTTAACACCATATTCTTCTGAATCCGCACTAAAACACTAGGAAAATAAATGCATCCCATAGGAATTGAACTTGGACCCTCAAATTCTGTAGCAGTGCACACTACCAACTGCACCACTGGACCACCTTGTAGCTTCTGAGAATAATTGTGCACATAATGACTACCAAGCCCTATACATTTTATCTTACTCTCTGTCAGGAACTTTATGCAAAACTATGTTTTGGAGATGAGCTATAATCGCCTCGTAATTGGCTAAGTGAGAGAGTCGATTAACCTGATTGGCTAATGATATGCCTTCATAAGACATATTTACCTTGATTGGTTGCATGATAAGAATAGACTGGAATAGACTGAGAACCAGAGATGCGAGCCACTCGAGAGACAGTTCTTTTCCCCACTGGATGCTGTATAGATACGGCCACCAGACGCCATTCGCCACGCAAACACCACAGAGAATGTATCCGAAGATCACACCCCACCATGGAAAGGAGAATGGCTGATTGTTCTTCTTTTCCAACGCTTTAAGCTCTGTGTGTACAGAATATAAATATAATAATATAAACCAACATAAAGTCGATACTGACTAGCAAAGGTACCGTCTCATTCTAAAGACATACATTTTTCACTTACCTTTTATGATTAGCGTGTAAAAAATGAGCCATGGGTCAAAAGCGTTGATTGAAACCGGCAAACCACCAGAACGTTATCGCTAGTGAAAAAAGCCTGCAGTAACTTACGGCTTCCAGCTTATTCCCTTACCAGCTTCCATCTCATCTGTGACCACGTACTTCTCCTCAACTTTAGGGTTCTTCTTCGATTTCATGTACCTCGGCACCCTCTGTTTGCGAGGAGGAGGAGGTGGAGATGAAGTGCTGAGATCGGCTGAACTCGTTTGCAGAAGCTTCAAATTGCCGATAGAAGTCGACCCTGTAGACTTTTCCTGACCCAGAATTACCTCTTCTTGAGTAGAAGTTTTGGCAGCTTTGACTTTTAGTGGAAATGCATCTTCTTCATCAAGTTTGAGCTTGTCTGTAAGATTGTTATATAAACCTTAAACAATGTGAAATGACAAATACCTATTCCTGTATCAAGAATAATAAAATAGTCTTCCGTGAAGCTGATTATCAAATATGAATTTAGCAAGAACTGTAGTGACCCAATCACATTTCATGATACCTTGATAGTATTTGAAAACTTCAGCCTCAGAACCTACCCTGAAAATAGATTGCATGTGGTTCTTTTAATAATCACTACCAACAATTTTGTTCAATTTCTATAGATTTCTTATTTCAAACCCTTTTTTTTAATCACTTTTCGTCATCAAATAAATTTTTTCGTATTATTATCACATCAACATTTTATCAAACGTGTTTATACTGATATAAAATTATTTTTTTAGTTTAAACATGACTCTATGACTAAACTTTTAGCCATCAGCCATAGAAACCCTGTCTAAGGCAGCAAGACTAATTTATGTCACTAACAAAATGAAGAAAGAGAAAAACAACGAAGCGTACAATTTGATACGCCAAACAAGGTAAGAGTATTTTAATATGTTGTAAAATACATTTGTTAAATTTAATTTTTATTTACAAATTAAAAAATTCAAATCGTTGCACTGGCATCAGACACGCTTTAAAAAGGCATGTTAGTCACCTGTACTCATGTTCTACTGCTAGTAATTGCCTACCTTCAACCAATGAACTTTTACTCAGCATTATCACGTTTAAAAATTTGTGTTAGTCATCCGTGTCCATGCTCTACAGCCTGTAGTGATTGTCTGTCCTCAACAAACGTACCTTTCTCCTCAGTATCATGACCTTTGAGAGGAAGGGCTTGTTTAGACTCTCGCTCATGCTCCACCTTCCTTCGCTTACCAGGAGGGATAAATGGGCGACTTCTTCGAAAGAATAGCATTATTAGCAAGTTTGGAGGGATGACGATCATGCTACCTGCATGAAAAACCATTAAAACATCGTTTTATTAAATTACAGGCATGTAAAATATGTTGTTGTAAATCATTACCTGCTAAAATAAGCTGATACATTCATAGTATTGTGTGAACAACACAGTATGTAATCATGAACCTTATGACATGCGATCAACTTGTTCAGTGTAGAAAGTCATCGCAATGTATGATTTAATAACATAACAAGAATATTATAAGCCAATATACAATGATATAAGACATATATACTGGAAGAACATAGCAAACATATTATTAAATTGTGTTACTAGTCAAATACCAGCGTTGCACGGGTAATAGAGCAATTGCTTGATGAATTTGAGTAACTTTCCTGGAAAGCTAGATCTTTACTAAAATATTTAGTAAAACAATTACTGCATATCTGGCCAGCTTGACAATTGTTACACATAATGGTCAACAGTGCTAGTTATTAACCTCAAGCTAGCGCTTTGAGCGTCAGTATCTTAACCAATGTAATGACTATTTGCCCAATGATTCTATTGTATTCCGTGTAGCTTAATGATTAAGGTCGCCGCCAAGGATCTGGAGGTCGTGAGATCAAATCAAGCGCCGTGTGGATTTTTCACTGCTAAGATTTTAATTGCTAAAACTGGACACAGAGTTTAACACAAAAACAAACACTGAGGCTTATATAATATTATCTAATCTATATAATATATATATTATATAGATTATATCGCGCATGCACAATAGCGGTATGAGGTTGGGATAAAAGATTGCTATCAGCGGGATTTGAACTCACAAAGTTGAAATTGGTAGACTGACACTCCAACACTTGCGCTAATTGCGCAGATAGTTATTGTATGTGCTTCATCAGCACACTTGACAATCTACTATGATGCAGTAGACTGCTAGGGTACTAGTATACCATAAAATGTGGCAATGTACCTGAATACGGGAAATGATGAAGTAAATTATACTAACCCATAATGGCTATGGAGAAGGTTTTAAACGATAGCTGTATTGGCCCTATTGAGATAGTTGAGCTCGTGTCTGGATTCTCCACTGGTTCAGTAGGAAACCTAGATATATAAAGCAGACAACCGACATAAAATCTTTGTTTCAGTATCACCTTTCTTCAGCTTGCACCAATTCTAGGTACAGCTCCTACGCAGAATCTTTGAATAAATCTGAAAAATTGCTTGTGAGAGATCAGCTGAAAATAGGCACTCAAAACCATATGTAGTTGTAAATCGACTTGTTTACTGTTTCTACTAGTTGCTAAGAGACTTGTTTCCTGTTTCTACTAGTTGCTAAAATACTTGTTTACTGTTTTTACTAGTTGCTAAAAGACCTGTTTACTGTTTCTATTAGTTGCTAAGAGACTTGTTTACTGTTTTTACTAGTTGCTAAGAGACTTGTTTCCTGTTTTTATTAGTTGCTAAGAGACTTGTTTCCTGTTTCTACTAGTTGCTAAGAGACTTGTTTCCAGTTTCTACTAGTTGCCAAGAGACTTGTTTCCTGTTTTTATTAGTTGCTAAAAGACTTGTTTACTGTTTCTACTAGTTGCTAAGAGACTTGTTTACTATTTCTACTAGTTGCTAAGAGACTTATTTCCTGTTTCTACCAGTTGCTAAGAGATTTGTTTATTGTTTCTACTAGTTGCTAAGAGTGCTGTTCGCTGTTTTCATGTAATAAATTTCATAGCCTTAAATAAATCTAGCTAAAATGCAATCATGAGGCACAAAGTCACTACAAACCTTCAGCTTTACCAAAACATCTTTCAGTTGGCCAATTTTACAGTAAAAGTACTCACCACATAGCATTGACAACCATGGTCAAGAACATAGTCGACACGCACATTGACCATCGCTGGACTCGAGAAAAGTTGCTCTTATTTGGTCGCTTTACTACCGACAACCAGAGGTGATCATCAAATATTTTGTTCTTTGTGTTGGACTTGACGAGCCCTACAAAGTCTTTGCCTTCCTCCATGTCCTTTGTGAATATTTCATGACCATAACAGAGCGTCTGCACTGGAGATATCCAGTCGTTGCAAAGGAATGTATACCTAAAACAAGTTTAGGAAGATCTAAAGCAAAATAGATAACATTTGTTGATGAAAGAATTCTGCCACTGAAAAAATGTTTTGCGCTACAAACAGATGTAGCTCGCACAATGCATCAGTTTTATCGCTGTATAAGCTATGTAGCCGTAGTCATACGCTCTGCATTTGTTTTGCACGCTAAGATGATAAATGCTATCAATAATATCTGTAAATGTATTTTGTCAAATGCCGAAATGTCGAGGTAAAATGTATCATCAATGTCACTTCACATAAGCTGTAGGTATACATCTCTCAGCTTTGAATGGGCAAATCTCTGCATCATTGTGGGTGGTCTATCATTCTTGACAGCCAAACAGTAGGTTTGTGTTATTTTTTTAACTGTAAGTAACAGAGCACAGACTTTCCAGTGGAAAGTGTGTGCTGTGTTACTTACTATGTGTTACTTACTATGCGTAACTTACTATGCGTTACTTACTATGCGTTACTTACTATGCGTTACTTACTATGCGTTACTTACTATGCGTAACTTACTATGCGTAACTTACTATGCGTAACTTACTATGCGTTACTTACTATGCGTTACTTACTATGCGTTACTTACTATGCGTTACTTACTATGCGTTACTTACTATGCGTTACTTACTATGCGTTACTTACTATGCGTTACTTACTATGCGTTACTTACTATGCGTTACTTACTATGCGTTACTTACTATGCGTTACTTACTATGCGTTACTTACTATGCGTTACTTACTATGCGTTACTTACTATGCGTTACTTACTATGCGTTACTTACTTACTATGTGTGTGTGTGGAAAGTATTTAAAGATGAACTTGCACTCGACGAAACTTTATTGCGTTTAAAACGCTCAGATTCGAGCAAAAGCATGAATATGACATCTATAGTTGCAAGGATAACGGCAGAATGGAGACACGTAACGCTGCAACTTGAATGAAATAGCCGATATTAATAATGAGGGAAACAGGAAGATGCGAGACTAGCGACATCATTTTTGGCAAATTTTTTTCTGGGCGTTTTAACTGCAACCAAGTTTTGTAGATTTTAATCTTGAAACATCCTGGTTGTCAGACCACCTCAAACATCAAATACAATCACAAATGATAAAATATGCAGATACTTTCTGATAAAATCTACTAAAACTTTGTGGATGTTTATCTTTACCTCCTTTAGTAAAGACGTAAGTTAGACCAGAAAATCCCTAAAGTTTTGTTAATAGTATATTAAAAAATTGTATTTTTATAAAAAATACCATTTTAGCAATGCAATAACGTAAACATAAAATTATATCATGCATAATTCTACTATGAATTCACAGTTGTAAATTGTGACATAAATTGGCTATTTCTGCTTTATTCTGATATTTTACTGTAAAGTCCAATCGTCTGCTCTTGTTTTATATGATATGACCTTTGTATGACCTTTTATACATGTATCGTTTACGAATTACCATCTATTGAGGTTTTGCCACAACTAAAAGCCACAAATCAATCTCGAAGCCAACAGAAAATAAAAAAGAGAGGATTGGATGCGAGTTCGCTATTAATTTGCTCTAACAAATTGTTGAAGGACCTCAAACAATCTAAAGTGAAATCTCATTTTGCTTAATGTAATACCGTGGTGCGCGAAATCATCTGGATCCGTTTGTTGGAAAACTAAAATTCTCACTTAAAACATTGTTACTCATTTTGAATTTAGTCAAAAAGCCATAAATTATATATTAAATTAATCCTTAATTATTATAATATTAATTATACATACATGTCTTATATTATTCCTCATTTTATCCATATTTCAACCATGTAAACTAAACAGCTGTAAAATTATGCTTTTAATTGAATATGTAGGCTAAATTCTGAACATTTCATTTTTTAATGGTTGAAGATAACAATCTGCATAAATATGATTGCACCAAATACATTTTTACTTGCTTATTTTAAATCATATACTGTATATGACTTAAAATAAACAGATAAAAATGTATTTTATCATGATCATATCTTTACAAATGGCTATAAGTGTAGTAAATGAGAATTTTAATTTTCCAACAAAGAGGTTCAGTTTATTTCGCACGATTAATATGCTGTATTGTTAACATTTATAAATTGCATGAGGCCTTACAAACACAAAAGGCAGTTACTGTTTACCGTTAAAGATCAATCAAATTTTACCACATGATCGATCAAAGCAAAATGTAGACAACTCCTTGTTATGAAAATATGTAACCAGCTGTAGCAGTAGACCTATGATCCACCAGGATCCTAATACGATCCACTGTAGGAGCGACCACAAAGAACCAGGCCCTAGTAGGACAACATTTGAACTGAAGACAATCCTTACGTGAGCCGGCGCTCTGGGTCAGCCACCGTTATCCAGTCAACATACAGACTGTCTCTCTCATCTCGTGCTCTCGTCCAGACATGAATGTGGGTAATTCCTCCGATATCTTCTTTGCAAGAGACTGTCAAGTTTGTTGGTCGACCAGCCACAAAATTCTGAAAGCAAATTTACAAAAGCTGATGAAACCAGATTTTATCTTAAAAGTCAGCGTGGGGAGTATTCAAAAAGCCTCCATAGCGTTCCTCTATGTTCAAGGTTTCAAATAACATGAATTGTAATCAACTCCCGTTTGATTAGTTTTTTGAAACAAACAATCCTAACTATTCTTCACTCACCCTTTATAAAACTAATAAACTCTCTTAAGCAAACACGTTCAAACGGTGTCTTAGTAGCTCTACGAACCAAATTTTTAGTAAGGCTCTTTTAGGTTGGCTATTACCACCGTCACCACCTGAATCTTGATGAAAAGCAATGATCCCCAGAATAACTAGAAAGTTACAACTGCGTACGACTGACAGTTACAGCAACTAGTGGAACATCTCGCTATCGTCGCGGCTATCACCGCAGCTATCGCTGCGGCTATCACCACAGCTATCACCACCTAAAACTCTTCCCCACGCTGCTACAAAAACCAAAGCATAATTTTTGCTGTTCACGTTTGCTGTTTTAATCAAAGCAAATATTCTATTTTAATTGACATCATTACTAGCCTGTTATCAGCTTGAGTCAGCGCTGAGATATAATAATTTGCTAATCAAATCATATAAAATTATGTTGTTATAAGTACATGTATATGTTTGGTTGACAAGTCATCATCCTCAAACTCTAACTGGTAGCAAGTTTATAGTGATATGATGACAATTAAAATAAAATATTTGCTTTCATTAAAGCAGAAAGTGAGCAAAAAAATTATGTAAAAAATGTGATATTTCATTAAACCCATTCTGACCAGTAGTTTTAAATTAAATAAGTTTACATCCCGTGTAGGCTTAGCCACTGCAAACAGCCTGTCAGCCTGTAATCTTGTGCAAAAAAATTAAAAATATTGAATTTTTAGTACAACACCTTCGTATTTTTTTAAAAAGAAAATAATGCGCGTGTTAACCACTACCTTGCGTTTGCCATCTTCAAGCGTTTTTGGAGTTGTTTTTCCTTTCTCTCCATAAAGGCAACAGAATACCTCGGTGTCAAACTCCTTGCTGCTCCTTGCCCCGATAGCAATAGATATCTGATAGATGTATTTGTCCTCAGGTCTGTTGTGTAGGATTGGCAGAAACTCCCACTGAAAAATCAATGGGTTTACTTCGACTTACCAAGATAATGCACCTGCCTGACATAAAAACTAAGGCCAATCAGATATGAGCAATATACAACATGGGAGATTATAACTAAGAAAATTAGTTTAAGAATTACATTAATTTAAGAATTAGGTTAATTTAGTGAATTAAATTCTGAATGGTTAACAAATTAAATTAATTCATTAAATTTAAAAATTGAAATTAATTTAATTCATTAAACTGATTTAATGAATCAAATTAATTTAATGAATTAAATTAATTTAATTCATCAAGTTAATTTAATTCATTAAACTGAATTGAGAATTATTAATGAACTAAGTCATTAAAATGATTTACAAATGAAATTGAATTAATGAATTAAATCAAATTAAGTATGATTAATTAATTAATTTAAGAGTTAATAAAATTTAATTAATCATAAATTAAATATGTTCCCTACACTGGAACCATCACAAGTGTCAATATAATTGTGATTTTGGATTCTCTCGGTTATGGCTGTGCTACGGGGTTTACATAAAGTATTCGAGTTTTAATAGCGTGCCCCCCAAATTGTACAATAATTACAGTAGTGCTTACTTTTACAGTGGTACATAAGGTAAAACGGTAACCAAATTCCGTTAAAACTCCTGCTTGTCAATAAGTTAATTAAGACAAATAATTGAGTAACAACAATCTAAAAAAAGGAATAATGAAAGCAACACTATATAAATGCACTGTCGGTGACCAAATGAATGACTGACATAAAAACCAATCCACTTTTTCAGAGTCATAGTAGCCTTAGGTCCAGGAGTAGACACTGCCCCTACAATACTGAGACAGAAAATTTCAAAGTCGCATGTTAAGTAAATAATACTAGAGTTAGTAGAAGCGTTTTCAAGATGCGCCCCAAATGTTTTCAACAAAGACTCATGAGTTGCTTCAGTTGGCCAACAGTTCTAGATGACCATTTTCTTTTACTCCACTGATTTTAAATTTTAACTTCATTTACTGGAGAATCTTTTTAAGCAAGTGAAAAGCCTTTTTGACTTCATGCACAGTCTCATTAAAACTTAAATCAAATTTTTTAAATGAAAATAGCATCATAGAAATCTCATAGATATCTCGACAACACCTTAATAGTGAGAACAAGCGTGAACAACTCCTCATTTTATTGCTCATTTCACTGACGCGAGTGATACCATGTCTGCCAGCTAGAACAACCTTAAAAGGAGAAAAGCTTAAAGTCTAGCAGCTAAAAAAATTAATCTTTTTGTAAAATTTATTGGGTTTTGTTTGAGGACTATGATATGCGAAATTTAAATTTTAATAGAAAAAACAGGCAAAACCATTCAAAATGATTAAATTCATCTGCAAAGTTTCAATAAAACTAATGGTGAACACCAAGATTGCACATAAAAAAACCTTTCTAAAGTTGGCGACAAGAACCCAACATAATAGCGTAGATTTAAATGTACTCCAATGATTATGGCTATTGATCAGATTGACCTTTTTAATTTAAAAATCAATTTCAAATTTAAATTTCCAGATGTGACTACGAAGATGCTGCTAAATGATGACTCTGTGATCTATGAAGCAATATGATAACCTGACATACCTGTTTGTAATCTCTGATGTCGAGACGTCTGATGGGAATGAGAAGGATGAGATAGAGTCCGGCCAGCAGACACACAAGTATCAGAACGTATGGGTTTTCTCTTGTTTTCGCACCAATGTCATCAAAAACTGTGTTGAAATCTATTGTGTTAGGCGGTGTCACTATATCTGATGTCATTGATCCCATAAAGTTGGATTTGAACACGACCTCTTCACCTGATGAGTTAGGGTCAATCTGCAATAAATCAATAACTCATCCAATGTCGGGAGTTATCTTCTCTTCTTATATGCTATAGTCTATTTGTAACAAATATGTAGAAATGTAAACCTGAATTTATTAACTGTCATGTGGATGCGACAGCAGACTTTACAGTTCGCTGCTCTTTCGATCACAATTTTCTTAAGGTTGAAAAATCTATGTACAGCATTTTCCTTACCTGCTGCAATTTTTAGCTATTCTTCATGATAAAAACATAACTTTTCGACCCTTTTCAACGTTTTCCAACCTTTTCACTAGTGACATTCTATCAAAGGTGACGTTCAATTGAAGGGTGGCACTGTATTTTTCAAACCTTCCTTATCATGGCGTTCCATTAGAAGTGGTGTTCTATGAGAGGTGGCGTTCAAATAGAGGTTTCAATGTTTTGTGTGCTGTGTGGAAATTTGAACACAAACCTTTTTCATTTTTAAACCTTTTGCATCGTGAGTTATGTTAATTGTAGACACAGGAAGATAAGTCTAAAAGCATAGTAAAAGTTATTAGTCACAAACGTTGAACCTACAATCTGAAATTAAAACTTGAAATACACCCCTGCATCTCCTAGCTAGCTACCTGCCTAGCTAGCTTATCCTTTCTAGTATTTTTATAAAATGGAAGAAGTGGGCTTATCATTAACAGAATTGCCTCATAGTGTCATGTTGTCCTGAGAACTTTTTAAAACTTTTTTTCAAAAACAAAGCTATTGAAAATTTTCAAAAGCTTTTTAAAAATTCAATAAGAGGGCTCACTCTTAACAGACTTAGCACTGAGACAGAAATGATGAGAAAGAAACCCAAAGAAACACCGAAATAGTGGGTTAAGTTTTAAAGCTATCACCTGAACACAAGAATAGTTAACTTGTTAATCTGAAGTTTATCGATTGTGAGTTTACCATTTCCAGTAAAATTTAAAATTCAATAATAGGGCTCAGTCTTAAAAGATAGAGCAAATTTCACCCAAGTGATGCAAACGAGCCCCAACAAATTACGAATGTGGTGGGTGAAGTTCTGAAGCTATCTTTGTCCGTGCATACCAGCCCGTACAGTCATACCGAAAGACAGAAACAATTAAACACATGGTAAATTAATCCTATAATCCAGTTGAGTGTTGTAGAACACTGCCTTTTGTATTGGTAAGTCCTGACATCATTTGGAACTTTTGAAAAAGTCAGAGTTGCGATATTTTCATATTCATTTTCGGCTTTGATAAAAATTAACAACCACTAGCAAGGCATCTTATTCGCTACAGGCTGCTTCAGGCTATATAGCTGGATGCAGCATAGTCTTCTTGGTGATTATTCGTCGAGTATGTAGACTGTAAACCAATTGCATCGTCGGGGCAACAAGGAAGATTGCTGTCAAACTGTGTGCCACTTTGACGATGATGATTGGCTTTCGTGGATCACTCGATTCATTTATTTTTTATGAGCGTGGCTAGGGGACTGGTATATCATCTTGTATAACGAGACGGCTATATTGTGGACTATTCGTTGATGAAAACAGAGATGGGTTTGTGACAGTGTGAACATTGTTATTACAGACTATCACACTAAATTATTGTGTGATTAGCACTGACATACGGAGGGGGGGGATAAAGTGTGAACCAGCCTTACAGCTATGTGCTATATGCCTGGGAAAAACCAAACCGCACACCTCAACATTGGGTGCTGGAACCCATGCTTTGGCAGTCTCATTCCAGACTCTAGGAGAATATACGGCAGCACCGGCAGACAGTTGTGACCCGGTTGACCTTTTTGTTCTATTTCCTTCAACTTGATCAGTTGATGTGTGGACATATACAGTACCCAGTCCAAGATCGACTCCTTTCAGAAATATGGACATCTCATCTAGAAAGGTTGAAGATAAGTTAGCTATGATACAAGATGTGTGATAGTATCGCTTACTACTGTAATCTCCCAGTACTATAGTGCACCGGAGATTACTCAGTGGCTACACGGAGTCATGTCAGAATCCGTGCTCATTCGACTGTCATGAGCAATACCATAATGTTTGCTATATGGAACAATTTGAAAAGAATAAAAGCTTTCAAGTAAAAGTAAATAAAAATAAATCTTAAATAATCAAAAATCTTAAAATCAAAAAATCTTAAAATCAAGTAAAAATAATCCTCATGAAAAATATGTAAAAGTTATAAGATTTCATATGAGAACCACGACATGTGAAGTTTTTATAATACTTTAATAAAAACCAAGCAAAACCATTTAAAATGAATAAATTCGTCTACAAACTTTCAATAAAACCAACAGTAAACACAGAGATTTCACCTGCCACAGAGGATCAGTAGCTTCACTCGTAGATGTACACAAACAATGGTAAGGCCATGAAGGTTGCTTCACTTTTAAATTATATTAAATGAATATATACTGCTATAGCTTAACACAAATTAACATATTTATATTTCATAGCTTATAGCCTGGTATTAAAATTCAAATTGATTTAAGGCAAAATTGAATTTGATTTAAATTTGAATTTAAGTCAAAAATAATTAAATCAAATTCTAAAAACAAAATGGAACTCATAAGTTGTTCTTAGAACTTGCGACGAATAGAAAAAAATGGAAGTCATCTGATGGAATATATGACAGATAAGGGTTCTTTAAAACACTTTCTGGTAATACTGTCATTGGCTGACTAGATTTCATTGCAAACATTAGTTGATAAACATAGAGGGAGAACTTAATCGTGTGTAACCTTAGGCCCAATCAATAGGTTGAACATCAAATACATCTGAGGCTAGAACCTGCCATCTGGACAAAAGAATACCCTTGCTATATGTCTATTGATAGATGAACACATCTCTTATCACAGTGAAGATTGTCATCTAGTCAACATTGTACATTGTACATACTCCCTACTGTACAATGCAGAAACTGACCTGTGTCATTGCTGTAGCTCACAGACACATTATAGGCGTTGACTGTAACATTTAGTTCATCGGTTATGTGAGCCTCAAGAAATGGGTCTGTTTCATTGTGAGGTCCATCTAGAGAGCACTTGACCGTGTAGACACTTGGGTCACCAGGTATGGTTAGAAATATCTACAAATATAGATATACAGACATATTTAGTTATGAATATTTAATCATGATAATAACACTATTGATGATGATAAAAATAATAATAATGGTAATATAGTAGATACAGTAGATGCTCCTATGATGTAAATTCCAGATCACGTAACAAATTTATGCAAAGTTTTTGTTTCATACTACATAAAAAATTCCATATAACGTAAAGTATCATGTCGGGGTAAGTTCTCAAAATTGATTTGAATGGTAACATATATCGCCGTACTTGTGAGAGGAAAAACAATGTACATATAGCGCTGTCGTCGTAGTCTGCAATCCCTCATTTAACAAGTATGATGTCTGCTTGCTAGCTAGTGCACTCTCCGATGACTTGTGAGTCCAATCCGAGATCGGCAAACTTTGTCACATAGAGGGCAGGAATAATCGTCTTCAGTTATAAGGGTTGAGCTTTGACTAGCTTTACGTGCAGCCCTCTTCAGCTCCTTTTTAGCACGTTTGTTCTCTTCACCTAGTTTCACGCTATTGTGAACGCCGTTCCGCCACGATTTCCGGTTTTTGGCCGGATTGGCTAGCTTCTCCCAAGTCTCGGTACAAATGAAGCACTCCTTCAAGCTACAATGGAGGGTATCTATATACCATTTTCTCTGTCCTCCATGAGCGGGCTTGCCTTCTTTGAGTTCAGAGTACATTATCTGTTTTAGTACACGAGTGTCATCCATCCGCACTATGTGGCCTGACCACCTCAGTTGGTGCTTGATAACTATAGCCTAGACACTTGTGGTACAAGCTATCTCAAAAACACAGTTCGTTGTCTGTTGATCCTGCCACTTGATCCCGAGGACCCTCCTCACCGTTCGATCGTGAAACTTCTCTAATATCTTCAGATTGTGGCTGTAGGTAACACAAGCTTCAGACCCGTACAGGAGAGTTGGTAGTACAATGGCTTTGTAGACCATCAACTTTGTGTGTTTGTTGATGTCCTTGTTGTTGAAGGCTCGAGTCTGCAGTTTTTCAAGCGCCATGCAAGCGGCCTGGAGCCTTCTGTCAATTCCTGTATTGATATTGGCTTTGGCGGATAAAGTGCTTCCAATGTACTTGAAAGTATAAATACAAGCGAACTCATGTTCATCAGCTTTAATCGACATCTCAGAGAGAACATGACTTGATATTTTCGATCTTGGTTAGTATAAGACTTATGTTTTCTTTGCGTTGAGACGCAGTCCAAGAGCAGTGTATGCATAGTTGAAGACATCCATTGCATGCTGGAGGTCCTCCTTGCTGTGAGCAACAATAGCATTATCATCTGCGTACATAATAGCGCTGTAGCTATTATACATACAGCTTCCATGACATTTAAACTCATCGTGATAGATCGTCAGATGTTTTGACAAAACAAAAGATAGGTAGCCGCGCAATGGTTCATAAATACTTTAAGGCGATAAATTAGCGCAGGTGTTACAGCATTGGTCTACCAATCTAAATGTTATGAGTTGGAACATTGTCAAAAGTGATCTCTTATCCTAACCTTAAAGGTTGACTTGCAACAAAATTCACATTACAGTTATTTGATATGAAAAGATTCACCATGTCTCACTCTGTTGTGTTGTAGGTGCAAAATATGTGGAAAGGTGATTACAAGCTCTTAAAAGCTCAAAAACGAACAGAAAATCGCAGCCACACGAGACCGCCGTAGTTTGGATTCTCTTTCCAAAACGGCTCAAACGTGATGTAGATGTGAGAGATGGTTTCTGTTTACACTTTCATGCAACCTTATTCGTCGAAATATTTTCACAAATATACTTCACGCATTCAATAAAACCATGTCTATTGTTCTTACGCGTCTATTTTATCGTCATCGTAATGCTGTCACTTTTAGCAGTGACATCTTATAAATTACCGTAAAAAGTCGTTTAACGAACTTTTTAGCCTTAATTTGAAGGAGTACATATCATTGTCTGATAATCATGACGAGCATGTTGGTCACCTGTGATAATCGAAAAGTGCTGCAGAAATTATTTGCGAAGTATTGGGTCACATGATCAGATTACGACTTGCCGATTAGACCAAACCGAAACAAAACTGTAAAGCAGCGAGCATCTATATTTAATACGGGGTCGTCGGTAAAACCCGACGTGTTTGTCATAAACTAGTGCTACGATAAGTTTTATATTGAGCCTTTTATTGGCCTTTCAATTCACGTGAGAACATCACGTGAGAACATCACGTGACAAGACAATAACCAAATTTCATGACTACGTCAGGGAAATATAGAGATTCCAATCTACGGCGGCTTTTCGTCTTTGAGCTTTTAAGACCTTGTAATCTCATTTCCACATATTTGGCACCTACAACACAACAGAGTAAGACATGGTGAATCTTTTGATACCAAATAACTGTAATATGAATTTTATTGCAAGTCAACCGTTAACCCCAGGATACAGATAGACGATGAACAGGTAGAAACCACTCTTTTTACAGTAAAAATACATTTTCATTTTGCTTTATTGTAGATGCATAAGATGTCTTTTAATAGTTTTACTTTGCAGAATAGACTTTGCTGTCAAAAGAATAAACAAAATCGTTGTAAATGGACATCGAAGATGTGCGCCGCCCATCAACTTATTGTAAAATTACCACAATCAGTCTATAAAACCAGTGAAGTTGATCAGAGAAAAGAGAAAAGTTGTTGATGCACAATAATAATCAGGGCAGTTATGGTACAGCCAACAAATTAAGTAGTTAAGGTTAGTTTTTCCTTTTTGTATGACCAAAGGGTGAGTTTGGAAAGACCTTGAAACAGATTAGGCAATTTACATGTATTTTACTGTTTGTATAATATAAAACCCCTACAACGTGAACGTTCCTGGAACAGTTTATTTACATTGTAGGAGCACCTACTATAATACTAGTGATCTTTGCTATAATAAGAGTGGTGTCTGTCTGTCCGTCCTTGCGTGTTCCTCAGTAGTAGGATACATCATTTACAAAGTAATATATTCTTTTGTTAGATGGTATATGCTCAAGATATCATATTTAATACCTATTATAACTGACATTTTTCCAAATACTTGCTACATGAACCAGGAAGGTCATGCATTTCACATTGTGGTGTTTTACAATACACTGGTACACTGGTACATTAGTACACTGGTGCACTAGTAAACTGGTACACTAGTACACTGGTACACTAGTGCACCGGTACACCAGTAGACTAGTACACCGGTACACTAGTACACCGATACACTAGTAGACTAGTCCACCGGTACACTGGTACACTAGTACACCGGTACACTGGTACACTAGTACACCAGTACACCGGTACACTAGTACACCGGTACATTAGTACACCGGTACTCCCATGCAGCATGAGAGACCATCATGAGTAATAACTATGTACACAAGTATTCCACAATAAGTGGTGCAGATGGTGGTGTGCCTGGCTGTTAAGCTGAAGATCCGCATTTGTTTACCGCGCGATCAATTTTCTCTTAACCTCTAAATGCAGCTTCAAACGGATGGACAGACGGACGAACATGGTTTTACTATAGTAAAGATTTAGCTCTTGATTCTGCTGGGTTTATTGTTTTCAATAACATGCAAAATCATCTTCATAATTACATTATTAACCATAAATTAGTAAAAAATAGCCACCAATTATATCCTTCATACTTAATTCCAAAGAAGTTTAACACAAAAATATAAAACAATTTTAAAATCTTCAGTTTTATTAGATGATGTAATAACTTTTTATTACATAAGGCAATATGGTCTAGCGGTTGCTAGGAAATTACTTAAGTAAACAAAGAGATTAGCGGCTTTACTTTTGAATAATGAACACATTATATTGAGTTACGCTTCTAAACTCAGGATTGTTTCCTCAAATATCAGCTTTTCAGTTTTGGAATTTCAGAATATTAATCCGGCATCTAACATAGTAACCAATAAAATAACATCTAACATAATAACTTAGAACATAACATCTAACATAGTAACCAATAAAATAATATCTAACATAATAACTGATAACATAACATCTAACATAGTAACCAATAAAATAACATCTAACATAATAGTTGATAACATAACATCTAACATAGTAACCAATAAACTAACATAATAACTGATAACATAAACATCTACCATAGTAACCAATAAAATAACATAATAACTGATCACATAAACATCTAACATAGTAACTGATAAAAGTAAATTGACATGTTGCAGTGGATTTAGTTAGGACAAAGCACATGTACATTTTACTATATACTTACCTTCATGAATGAATAAAGTGTTGTAAATGTGTAAGTTTTTGTTACTCCTTCAGCTGGAACGCTTTCCGATTCTCTCTCAATAGAGAAGTTAGCTTTAGACGCCGCCTTGAAGTTGACAGATGCGCTGTCATTACCAACCACTTTCATAGACAAAGGGGCAGCACCACTTTCGAAGTCATCGGTGTTAGTTGCAAAAGTGCTATAGGGATCCGAGGCGAATGAGCTCATCTGCAAAAAAAAGTAACCATCAATTCAAAAACGATGAAAAGCGCGTCAAAAAACTTGCGAGAAACAACAATAGTGAGCAATGTGAACAGCTAAGACATGTTTAGCAGCTATTGGTTGGTCAGTTTTCATTAAAAAATTAGTTTACGCTTTGGAATCAAAAATGCAAAAGTCATAATTTCACAAAAACGTTTCATATTCGTTGTTTGTTGAGAGCAACGAGTGAATAGCTGACTGTAATATCTCGTTGTTTATTGTTTACATAAAATACTCTGTTATCAAAGAGTTTAAAGATGAACTTACACTAAATTTAGTAGAGTTTATCAGAAACTATCTGTATTTTCTATCATTTACAATAGTTTTAGATGTTTGAGGTGATCTGACTGCCAGGATGCTTAAAGATTAAATCGACAAAACTTGATCGCGGTTAAAACGCTTAGATCAGACGAAAGTGTGATTATGACATCTATAGTTGCAGAAAGACTGACAGAAGCGGTACAACTTGAGCACAACAGCCGATAATAAGTATAGCAACTATTAATGTCATTTTGGGTGCATTTTTTTCTGAGCATTTTAACCACGACCAGGTTTTATCGAATTTAATCTTAAAACATTCTGGTAATCAGATCACCGCAAAGACAAAAAAAAATCCCAAATGATAGAAAAGTATCAATACTTCTGATAAAGTTTACTAAAAGTTTGTGCAAGTTCATCTTTTAAAATTTAACAAAATTTTGTCAAATCTTTTAAAACATGCGACAATAACATTTACCTGCAATGGAGTGTCACCCATACCAGGGTTGTCTTCTAAAGTGATGTTAACAGACCCAGTTGCAATCGATGCATTGTGACTCGACGGGTCAACCTTTGCAACAGCGATGCCAACAAAGTCGGTTTCGAGAACCACAGCACTATCATTGGTACTGAGGGTATCCGATACCGCTTCCCCGATCTTGTTCATTACGTTTAATGTGTTGGTGATAAGACTTTCAGCAGACTATAAAAAACATAATGGATTAGGTAACGCTTTACCAGAAAGTAATCTTTACGATTTCTTACATCATTCTAAATTGCCAGGGTACTAGTACAGAGATTAATTGTCATGCCAACAGCAGATCAGGTAAGGACAACTGCCAAATTATGGATACCTGTAGAGATAAAGAATTAATTGCTATTAACGATACAAGTTTCATCACGAGTGGCCATCATTGGTAACTGTAGAGAATACATTATGTCATACTAGCCATTTATCATTTATAAACTTCTATTATGCATACGTATATGTACGTAACTAAATAGCTAGGATTTGGGAGGCTAGCTATACTCACGGCTGAATTGTTTCCCGTGCTGTTCGTGGCTGCATTAGCTGTCACCATGGCTGCACCCACTACCCCGATGATGTTACTAGCGATATTTTCCACCTCTGCTTTCGAAGCCCCGCCTACCTTGTCAAGAATCTTACCACACGTGTCAACTGCTCCTCCCTAATGAAAACCACTTATATTGTTGATAGGTAAATAACTAGATAGCTATCAGCCAGCTAAAAATAAAACTATCAAAATAAACTGCATTTAAAAATATACAGCAAAAATATAAATATAAAAATACTTGAACCAAAACTACAGAAAGCTGTATTTTCATAAATGTTTACGAACTATTTCATAAATCTCCTCTTATGACCATTTCATACAGTCAAACCTCTACTTATGACCACTTCGTACAGTCAAACCTCTACTTATGACCATTTCATACAGTCAAACCTCTACTTCTGACCATTTCATACAGTCAACTCTCAACTTCTGACCATTTCATACAGTCAACTCTCAACTTCTGACCATTTCATACAGTCGAACCTCTACTTATGACCATTTCGTACAGTCAAACCTCTACTTCTGACCATTTCGTACAGTCAAACCTCTACTTATGACCATTTCATACAGTCAACTCTCAACTTATGACCATTTCATACAGTCAACTCTCAACTTCTGACCATTTCATACAGTCGAACCTCTACTTATGACCATTTCGTACAGTCAAACCTCTACTTCTGACCGTTTCGTACAGTCAAACCTCTACTTCTGACCATTTCATACAGTCAACCCTCTACTTCTGACCATTTCGTACAGCCAAACCTCTACTTCTGACCATTTCATACAGTCAAACCTCTACTTCTGACCATTTCATACAGTCAAACCTCTACTTCTGACCATTTCGTACAGTCAAACCTCTACTTCTGACCATTTCGTACAGTCAAACCTCTACTTCTGACCACTTTGTACAGTCAAACCTCTACTTCTGACCACTTTGTACAGTCAAACCTCTACTTATAACCATTTCATACAGTCAAACCTCTACTTATAACCATTTCATACAGTCAAACCTGTACTTTAATAAGTGGGATCCACTTGAATAAGTTATTTTGAGTATTTCTATAACTACCTCTACATCGCTGAACCAATACTTCAGTTTACGTGTCTCCAAGGTAATAATAAAAACATTTCTGTTAGTTGTCACTTTATTAATTTTGCTTTACAGTTAATTTTTCCATAGTTTCATATAACAAATCCGTAGTAATGATTTGAGTAATTATCTCTAGTACTGCAGGTTGTTGTATGGTGGACCAAATTAAACACAAAACGTAATAACCTTACAGCAATGAGACCCTTTTGACATAAAAAGACAATCTCGAAACGAACCAATTTCGTCTTCCAGGTTTGACGGCGCATTATCACAATATTCTATACAGAAATAATATTTGAGCAAAAGGTAGTTAAGATGTGTTTACACGAGGACAATGTGTCGGAGTTGTGTTTCCTCTGAGAGAGTAGGAGTGGTCTAGTCTGTTTATGACTTTTGTTTATGATTTGAAATATGTTCTTACAAAGACTTTGCACCAAACCGACTCAATCCTCGACTGTAAAATATTTGTCCCCTTTTAGCCAAAGAAATACAACATCGATATCCATTCCATTTTGGATAGCTTATCAGCGTAAACAGAAAAGGGAGTCACTCCGTTGCTAGATGCGATGTACGTCTATGCATCATATTTACAATAATTACTAATGATCAATTAGTATTGATTTCAAATCATCCTGTTGTAAACATACATAATCCTATTAATACTGTTTATAATTGATTTCTTTTAGAGAACATAATAAATCACCATTGTACGGGGCTATTGCAAGATATTATCAGTCAGATCCATGTTAAACTCTGTCAATATTGGCAGTCAAAATCATACAACGTAATATACAGCATTTCACAAATCTTGTGTCCGTTACAAGTACAAAGCAATTTTTACAATTTTCTTTCGTTTCACACCAAACAGACTTTGAGGATGTGGAAGCAACTTCAATACATCGTCTTGGTGTAAACGCAGCTCCAAAACCAAAACAGTTAGAAAAATATCAGTAAATAAAATGCAAACCAATTCATCGGCTGTTACATCATCCGAGGTAGCTTGTTTCATAGCAAAAGCATAGGTGTAGAGATCACCGGCTGAAACCGATCCGTTCCCATCAAGCCTGCTGTCGACAGCTACTAGTAGGCTGACAAAGTCAGAGTCATTCACCTACAATGTACATGCATGCCTTAATGTGCCAAATATGTTGCTGTCTTTTGTGTATTTTGGTTGCTAACACCCGAAATGAATGCAAGAAAACTAGTAACTTTGAGCGTATTATTTTGGTAGAATCATTAAAAAGAGACCAAATTTGTTTTAACTTGGACTTAGGTCGAATGTTATTGTTTGGAGTTATGATACCATTGAAGTTGAATGGTAGACAATGATGCAAGTTTATATTTTTTTACTCTTCGCGGTGAATGTGAATCCCCATTACCAGAGATAATGGAAGAATCAATGGAATAATTAGTATTTTTGATAAGCCTGTGATATTGATGACAATATAATTGCTATGATAAATATTATAAATAATACATATATATGTTCTTATTATATTATTCTATATATTATAATATAGTATAATAATATATATCATAGCAGTTATATCATTCTCAGTATTAGAAGCTTATCTTTAATAAGCTAATGATATTGATATTATATCAACTATCAGTATCATAGTCCTAATTATATTATAATATATTATAATACATATTATAACACATAAAATAATATATATCATTGCATATTACATATTATTATAATTAATTAATTATTATATCGATAAACTATGGCTGTATCTATGATAAGCCACCTCCTAATTCATCTAAGTCTCTGTTTGTTCAGTTTCTTGTGTTACTTGCTATTAAACTTTACTAGTACAAAATTGTCTTAATAGCAGATTCAAAGTTTTATTTAAATGGCAATACAATAAAAAAGATTCTCACTATAACACTAAATTTTTAAAAATCAGTCTACCGTTACCAATATCTTATACTGCTTCCAGTCAAAAAACAAATGAATACAGAGTTCCATCACAATAAAACAGTCTTCCAATAGACTTACGTAAAATTTCAATACTCAGTAACATAAAAAGAAATGTCAAGAGCCACTTGTTAAACCTAAATTAATCGAAACAAACCTACTTTTATAATTTGAATGAGATGGTGAATGTTATCTTTATTGATGAGTTGTGCCATATTCTATGGTTCTAGTACCTGACTAGCTAATAGTGCAGCATAGCATCCAGACCTCATCATACATTACCTTTCTAATATTAGGCTGTCATATTTTTTCAGTTAATCAATATTTTTCAGTTAATCAATAATCAATATTGCAACTATAATTATTTTTTGCTTATTGTTATATTTTTACTAATTGCAAACTTTTTATTATTTTTTTTCTATTTTTTTTACCAATTTCGCTGATAAAAAAAATACGCATACATTGCATTGTGATGATTTTTGGTAAACTTGAAAAAGCTCAGAAACCCAATTGGATCGACGAGCAGCTAAGTATAATGAGAGAGTGAACATAAAGAGTCTAAGGAAAACTTACACCAAGGTCTGCGTAAATATCATCCAAGGAGGGAGTCGACAACGAGAGAGAAGGCGTCGTCGTGGTCATTGATTCGCCAACACAAATTACTCTTCCAGGGTCCATGCAATCAGCTGCATAAGAAATAGTGGGCATAGCACCCGAGTCTCCTATATATCCAGCATCTGGACCAGAATAACCACTGGCACCGCTATATCCTCCAGAGGCACCGATGTATCCTCCAGTGGCACCGCTGTATCCTCCAGAGGCACCGCTGTATCCTCCAGAGGCACCGCTGTATCCTCCAGTAGCGCCGCTGTATCCTCCCATATACCCATAGTTGACTGCACCTAAGAGTATTAGGTTACTATTACACAGAGGTATAAGATTGAATGAAATATAGGACACAGAGAAAAACCAATCTAATATGCCATTGGTTACACACCATTGGTTACACACCATTGGTATCTTGCGATCTAATTTATATCCATAAATGGTGCTGATTGTATGTCAAAAGTTGTTGTTAAAGTGTTAAAAAATGTTGCATTAGAAATGTAATTTGTTCATGAATAAATGCTAATCTACTATATAAACGGGAACAAAATATGTCTATATATTTGTGTGAGTGTGTGTTTATCCACCTTATAGAGCGGTCTTTCCTTTTTTCGATTCGGTCGGACAAAGGGAACTGAATTAATATGAGCAAGTAGTAAAATTAAACTAGAAATTCCACTGTCATACAGCCCACGACCAAAGTGATATTGGAAAAAAGAAAGGGTACTTATGGTTGAGAAATGCAATATTAACAGTCAAATGGCACTGCAGTGCACTAGGATAACTGCAATGGTAGCTGTAATGTACTGGGTGTGGGTGTTATACAAACTGGGTGTTTGTACAACAAACAGCAATAATGAAAGGAAAAGATTATATGTTTATATCTCGCCCCCTGCAATAAGAGAAATGCAATATTAGAAGTAAAATGCACTGATATTATTAAAATAACCAATATTATTAATATAGTAACACAGTAATAATAGAAAACCAATGCACAACTTTGTTTACATTTCAAAACGTTATAACTAACAATATCAAGAAGTTGTGATATTTATATAGATTTTTAGAAAATCTATTTAACAAATCTTATAAAATCGAATAATTATATAATTATTTTTATAATTAAATCTAATAAAATCGAATAATTATTCTTATAATTAAATATTGTAATAATCTCATAAGTATCGTTAGAAAAAATATCATCAACATTTCCTTTACTTTCACTGCTTTGGACATCAGTTAGAATACCAAAGTACTCAAAAGTGTCCAAAATGTCAGTTACTTTGAAATCGGCAAAAAAGAAACGATTATATTTCAGTACTTCTACGTTAATTACAGAAACCTTCGGCAATTTGACAATGCTATAGACTGGTGAAATGTGCACGTTATTTTTTCGTGAAATGCGCACAACTTAATTGTTCTATTCTCTGTCGCTCGGCGTTTCGTTTGCCGGTCTTAATTTTGATAAAAATAAGGCTTGGCAAGTTTTAATACTGATTTCAGGCCGAATTAATCTGTCTATTTATGTATAATCCGATCAGATGGGTAAGGTTTAGGAAGTTTTCTACAAATAATAAAGACTTGGTAACATATTTAAATAGTTTTATATGTGTTTTGTATCGTTATTATACTTGAACGACTCCATTGAAAAATGGTTAAATTTGTTGATGAGATTTCGGTACAAGGCTTTGCGACGGCCATTTATGAATAATTTTCGTGAGTTGTGTGCACATGTGCATTTATCATAAATCTCCCAAGCAATCGCTTCGCTGGTGTTTGGTCGTGGGATTAGTAGAAAATATTAGTAGTAAATTAAATAAAATTTACTACTCATTAAATCATAAAATAAATTAATGAGTAGTAAATTACACGTAATTAATATTTACTGCCAACGTGTGCAGGGAAGATTACGCGAACCTGAGTGGAGGAATGAGTTATTCGTAAACTCAGACATGAACACTTGTTTCTTGCGGCCATTGGAAAAAGCATTGTTCTCGCCTACTAAATTCCTACTTCAAAAAGGTAAGTACTTCTCATTCAATGTTGTATTGTCTAAGAATTGCCACACCTCCACTACATAACCTTTTCACTGCCGTCCATGTACAAATTTAGCTATCAGCCTACTGCCAGCCATTTTGCTGATAATGCTTCATGATATGTATACAATATTTTTTTCAATTTCGAACTCCATCTAGAGCGTTTGCTTTAGTTGCATATTTCATTTTGCCGACATGTTAACAAACACTGCTATGCAAAAAAATCATTGTATCTACACTTTGTGCATTGATAAAGCGGTTTGAGGCGACGAAGCTAAAATGATCCTCTACAATGTTCCTTATTCTCACAAAACCATTACTTTCACCACCATCAGAGTCAGTGCTGCTATTGCTATTTTCATTATCTGTGTAATCACAAAAATCTAAATCTGAATCGGCTATAATGTCATCAACATAACTAATTACCTGTTTTTTGACTCGCGCGGTGCTTAACAGAACTTACACACAAAAAATGTTTGTTTTTGGTTTGGAAATTCTAAAACCAAAATTTTAAATTGATTCGTTATTTTAGGCTAATTTTATAAAGAAATCTTTGAACAACGCTGTCACTACCATAAAAGTCCTGAAAATCTTTGGTTATGTTATCAAAGAATAACAAAATTAAATTGCTATGCAATTATTGGGAAAGTCGCAAAAATGTGTCAATGGCTACGGTAATACGTGTAATATATACAGTGAAATAAATACATGTAACATGGCAGACATGTGTATATATATGACATAATTTATTTATATGTCTGTGTTTTTATCTATAGGCCGATATAATCAGTTAAATCAAACATGCAGCATGAAGTCAAGTGAAGGTCAAAGTTCAAGTGAAGGGTCCGCATGGTTCCCTACTTCAAACTTACTGTGGAAAAAGTAGCACGCAGATCGATCTGATTTGCCAACCTTGAAGTATGCTAAGGTCAGGTCCTCAGCATTCCTGCAACGGCAAAAACAACTTGCTCTAGAACAAGTGTAAACGAAAGAGATGGAGATAATATTTGTTTTAAAAGGACTTTCATGTTCATAATTATAATGGCAACCATAATGAGTATAGGTCTAACTACAGTTACTGCTGTAGAAGATTATGAATTGGTTTAACTCATTCGCTACAAAAATAATTTCTTTACCGAGACATAACTGGATATTCTGCAAAATAGTCATAATTCTTGAACCAAACACTTTATGAAAACTGCTTTGATACCACATTAATTAGCATAATATTTGAAATCAACTGACAGCATATAAAAAGGCTACAAATACAGAATGAGCTCTGATACTTGTTTGGCTTTACCTGATACTACCATGAGCATGCTCGATTTGGACGAGTTATCAATATTATTATAGCTTACGGTATTATTATTAGTGCTAAAAAATAATGATTGTCATTAATACTATTGCTCAATAGATAATCATCATACGTTCATAGACCCATAATTAGTGAAACCTCCGTAGCTGTAATGCGACTGACACGACTGGTCATCGCTAAGAAGAAATTGAGGTTAAAAATTAAGTTTTTGCCAAGCGAAACAAATCTCAGGATGGGTGTAACCATGTTTTCCATCGGCTCAATGCAGACAGATAATTGTTTTCTTTCATTTACGTGTAAGTATGGATAGGATGATTAATTAACTGCTCACTATGCATAAATCTTTTGTATGAATACTAATAAATCCTACTGAAGCCTCACTACCCGGCTTTTGGCCATACACAAATGCTGGGCTGAGCTGCACACCCGGCTTTTGGTACGCAAAGTGTTAGACCAATATAAATTTATCTATATATTTTAAACTGATTTCCAGATATTCTACAATCGTAAACTTTCAGCTGCCACTACCGAAACAGCTTGTGGTGACACTTGCAATATTTCATAAATTGTATTTCTGCCTACCACCTAAGCAGGAAGGAAACTAAGAAAATTGAAAGTTTTTAACATTGATCTATATATTGATCATATAGATCAATATATCAATATTGATCTATATGCTGGACTTTGAAAAAACAGCTTCGCTTTAGAGAGATTTTCGATTTGCTGCTAGTGCCCTAGAGTAATAGGGGTGAAATATCAAAAAATATCTATCATGGAATTGTCCGAACAATCAGCATTTATTTAGTACTGCATGTACTTATAAGCTTGAAGTTATCTTCTACACGTCATTTTTAGCAATAGTGATTGACATGGTAGTTACTCTTAATGATTAAAGCACATAAATTACATAATTTTTATTATATATTTCAATACATCAGTCTTGGCTTTCGAATGAGCTTATATTCAATACACAAAGAATAATAGAACTATGAAAAACAGGGTGACAAAAGTGCGTCCTGCAAAAAAAAACACTTGGTTCAGGTTCTCAAAATGTGATGTCACAATTATTTTTTAGCCTTAGGTAGTCGATCCCTTTCGCTGCCACTGAGGCTGCGCTTTTCGGTGACAATCGGTGCTATTAAACCCAGAGAGCGCTAATAATAAACTAGGATTCTAGATAATCAAAAATGCCCGGGATCGTGCTAACGCCCGACCAATACAAACACATGTTCTGGGTTAATTAATTATGCTTCAATAAATGTACTGTCGTTGATAAAGGTAATGAAATCACATCGATTAAATTGTGACCTGCGCTTGCGTGGCCCTAGGACTACATGTCAATCGCACTTTCGCGAGATCAAGCAATGCTTGAAACTAATTAGTCTCAGTCGCGACCCTTAACATCACAATAAAATGAGAGGGCTAGTGCATAATATCATCGGGAAAACATAGTATGGCGCTTGGAATCTGAGTTATTTATCATAAAAATAATCTGTACATGGAGAACTAATGACACTGATTCCTTTGTCATCTTCATTGGTTCTCTGGAGTTGTCCTATCTTCGCCTGACACTAGCGTCATTATCGTAGTTGATAAATATAAGTGGTAAGCAATAAAATAGGCGGAAAGAGCGCACAACACTGCATAAGAAAATTGTGATGTCACAATTTCCGAGCGTATGCCAGTAAAAATCTCTGCGGTAGAGCTCTGGGGAAATCCTATAAACAACAACCAATGTCTGTCTCACCATGGCAAACAATAGCTCATTCAAAAGCCAAGACGCTACTGTATGGAAACATACAATAAAAAAATTATGTAATTTATGTGCTTTAAAAACAAATCTAATCGGCCAATTTATTCATCGCTCGTTTGTTGTAGAAGTTTCAGCAAGTCTCTCCCATGTCTTGCAGCACAAAAATCTCAAGCAAATATTAACAATATTATTTGGATAACCTTACCATGAATAGATAGTCATAGACTTATAAACCCTATTAATTAAATTCCCATAGACTTATAAACCAGATTAAATAAATCCCCATAGACTTATAAACCAGATTAAATAAATTGCCATAGACTTATAAGCCTAATTAGATAAATTGCCATAGACTTATAAACCAGATTAAATAAATTGCCATAGACTTATAAACCAGATTAAATAAATTGCCATAGACTTATAAGCCTAATTAGATAGCAAGCCATAGAGAAATTAACTAGTTTAAACAATCCCCAAAAGTCACAAACAAGAGTAATAAATAGCCATTGATTTATTAACCCTATTAATATGATTAAATCAATAACTAGTGAAATAGATTGTATCAAAGCTCAAAAGCTCACAGAACTTGAGGTTTTATACCTTTTCATTCAGAGAACTTGCAACTACATAAAATGTAAGCAAGCATTAATTACGTCATTGTAAACTTACGGGTCTGCATGAGGAAGTTGACTAGCCACAGCCATGAAGATTGAATCAGCGTCTGACAAATCTGCTGCAGTTGCATATGTTGAGCCTATCTCAGCCTTGAAATATAAGCAACATACCAATAACATATCAGTAACATATGAGTAACATATCAGTGACATATCAGTAACATATCAGTGACATATCAATAACATATCAGTAACATACCAATAACATAGCAGTAACATATCAACAACATACCAGCAGCATATCAGTGATATATCAGTAACATATACATGTAAGTAACATATAAGTGCCATATCAATGACATATCAATAACATATCAGTAACATACCAATAACATAGCAGCAACATATCAGCAACATATAAGTGACATATCAGTAAGATATCAGTAACATTTAAGTAGCATATTAGTGACATATCAGTAACATATAAGTAACATATCAGTGACATATCAGTAACATATCAGTGACATATCAATGAAATATCAGTAACATACCAATAACATAGCAGCAACATATCAACGACATATCAACAACATACCAGCAACATATCAGTAACATATAAGTGCCATATCAGTAACATATCAATGACATATCAATAACGTATCAGTAACATACCAGCAACATATCAGTAACATATCAACAACATACCAGCACCATATCAGTAACATGTAAGTAACATATAAATGCCATACCAGTAACATATCAATGACATATCAATAACATATCAATAACATACCAGCAGCATATCAGTAACATACTGTATAAGTAACATATCAGCAACATATCCGCAACATGCCAGCAACATACCAGCAACATATCATTACGACATCAGTAACATACCAGTACCATACCAGTAACATAGCTTTTAACATTTCAGCAACATACTAGCAGCATATCAATAACATAGCAAGCAAGCCCTTTGCAGTGAGTATTGTTGAACAAGTTATTCAAAAATTCTGTACGATAATCATTGTTGTATCTTACATTCATATGGTACAATATTGATAACATAAAATAACATATTATAGAATAACATAACATAAATAACTTAGAATAACATATTATTTAAAAAAGTATTTCTCGTTATAAAGTTAGACAAGATGCAGTAATATTATTAGTAGTAGCAAAAACATGTGGAATTTTCTTGTAGGAGATAAAAAACGGATAAAAGTAGAAAATCATAATATTTTTGTAAACATATAGATAGACTAGCTGAATGTTAAAGGGTAGATGAATCTCAGTTGTATGCAACATATCGCTGAGCAAACTACTTTACTTTAACCATTTCGATTAGATTTATAGTCAAAATTTAATTTCTTAACCCTTAAATATAATTAACTGTTGTGATTTTTGCTCATTCTGACGGAACTAATTCATGCCGAAAAATCTTTGGTGACGTACATTTGGCAATTTTACTGTTTTTGTCATAGAGCTTCTTTAATCTTAGGCTTTTTGGAATCAGCAGCAAAATCTACACAAGAATCAATGCATTTGACAAAGCGAAGCCATGTTTAATTTTTTTAGTTTTGTGAAACTGACAGTAAAAGAAAATCGCTATTGATTTCTTAGCTTGATCAAAGCACAGACCGCCATTCTTCAATATAAAAATATAGTTATAAAAAATCTTTGATGCCCAATGTTTAAGAATTTCGCTAGCAGAAATACATTTTGGTCTTTATGTTTACCATTTTTCGTTTCAACCATCCTAGCTCAGAGATAAATAAATTAGGAAAATGCGGTATTGCGCTGTGAATTCTGGGTAAAAATAAAACTAAATGTTCATTTTTTACAAAATAATAATCCAATAGCCTAAGTTTTTTGTGGCAAATAATAACTGGTCACAATAGATCAAAAAGCCTAATAAGTTCTAGTTCTAAGGCTAAGGTCTAACGATCTAAGATCTAGTGCTAAGGCTCTTAGAAAATCACCAGTTTTGGTAAACTTAACTATAACAAGAGCTGTGCACGCCCGTCAGTCTGCTTCAAGTCAAAGCTAGAGGTTGGAAAAAAAAATTGCACCTGACAAGATTTGATCTCATGATATGCAGCTTTGCTGGTCAGCGCACTACTACCTCCCCCACTCCTTAACCTTTCACGATGTGGGAATTATGGTGCATATACCTATTCTACATGTATGCGCTTTATTGGCCGTGATTTCTCACAGCACACCACACTGCCAAGATAGTTGTTGGAATGAAAAGATATCATTGCAATCGGTCAAGGCATTTTCGAACAAAAGTAATACAGAATGTTTCGCTACCCCTTTTCTTAGAGCAGTGGTTGTTTCGATATTTTGTGGTACAAAATCTGCCCTGTCCGAACTCAAAAAAATCTATAAATTAAATTGTCATTATAGCTCATTCTTTGAATAAATAAATAAAAACGGAGACCCATAGATGTATTAACCATACATTGCTACAGGCTGTTTCCATGCTAGAAAGTGTGTCTACTGGCAGATCATCGACACAGAAGTAATATGGCTCTCCCGGATCTGGTGCTTTCCATCCCTCACACGACGTGTCTGAAATATTCATTCAAGTTATACAAACGCTTTCGACTTGAACAGCCTTTCAAGTGAAAATATGGGCACTATGTATTTATGTAGAACTTTTAAATGGCATTGGTAATCACTAACAAAATGATGTTTTTCATTACATACCAAAATAAAATACAAAATGATGTTTTTCATTACATACCAAAATAAAAGAATAAAATATAAATTGATGTTTTTCATTACATACCAAAATAAAAAAATAAAATAAAAAATGATGCTTTTCATTACATACCAAAATAAAAAAACAAAAAAAAGAAAAGCAAAGCAAATACGAATAAACAAATTAATTTAGTGTTGAAAGTTTCTGCTTGAAGAGCAAAAATCAAATCATTTAAATTTTTAAATTACCATTTCAAATATTTTTACATGAATTTAAATAATGATTTTGAGCTCTAGAAACATAGCAACATTTACTCTCTTTTTATTGTATTATTCTTGAAACAATGGTTTATCATAGACTACGTTAAATTCCAAAACTGCCTGAAAAAGCCAGTAAAAATTCTGATTGTGGTCTGAATTCTGGTTTGTACAAAGTGGCTGAAAGATCAGCTGAATACTAAATACTATAGAAAGTAGAAAACTGTCTCGGAATACATGAGCACTTTTTAAAACATCTCTAGGCTTCACCTTCAACATGTCCTTTTTGATATGCCAAAAAATTACTTATACTGCGTATAACTGTATTCAGCTTGAAGACGAACTTGTACAAAATTTTAGTAAACTTTATCAGAAAGTGTCAATAATTTTCTACCATTTGCGATTGTTTTTTTTGTTTGAGGTGATCTAATTGCCAGGATATTTCAAGATTAAAATCAATAAAACTTGATCGCGGTTAAAACGCTCAGATCGATCAAAAGTTCGATTATGATGTCTATAGTCGTGAAAAAACGAACAGAATAGAGACGAATTACAGTGCAACTTGAATGCAATAACTTCAAAATAAGAACACAATTTTTCTTCTGAGCATTTTAATTGCAATGAAGCAATGTCAATTTTAATTTTGAAACATCCAGGCATTCATATCCTCTGGCATTAAAAAGAATCTTAAATGATAGAAAGTTATCGATATTTTCGAATTTCAAATAAAATCTACTAAAATTTTGTGTAAGTTCATCTTTATGACCTCTTTATGACCTCTGGCAGCGACCAGAGACAGCGACCAGAGACAGCGACTAGCTGGTGCAGAACCTCAGATGCTAAATCTAAACTAACATGTAACGTTGGCTGCCTTGCGATAACTCTGATGTCACATAGATCGCTAAACAAATAGTAACAACTCATCAAGTTACTCAAGCAAATGAGTTTAAGCACATCATACAACACTAAAAAACAAATGCACACAGCCACAACATATAAAGTGGTTGTCACGTTAGAATCTGTAGTAGTTGTTTGCAAACCTTTGATTTGCAAACCTAAACAACAACTGGCAGGGAAGCATGAACTGCAGTTAGATTTTTACTATTTATCTGTGAAGTTGCATAAATTCAGAAACATAAACTACGATAGGCATCACATAAAAGTGTGTGCTGACGGACATCACCTGACTATCACTACTAACACAAACTGATTCTACTAAGCGAATAGAAATGATACAGTCGACTGCACAACGCTTGCTACAACAACTATTTTACCCGTAGATACATTGGTCGAGTTGGCATGAAACCCGGTGACGACCATCTTGTTTTGAGTAGTCGTATGAAAGTCGGTGGAAGTCGTCATGTCTGACAGTGAAGTATCAATTGAGACAGTCAGTTCTAGAGTCGTCTTGAGGTCTGTTACAATACTTTGTGATGAATCGTCTCTCGGAGTAGTTACAAAAAAGTCACTAACAGGTTTCACCGTGTTTATCGTGGTAGACAGAAATGGGGTCAAATCAGTTGGACTTTCATACTTTTGAGTACTATCTGTAGTCCCTCTAGGTTTTGCTGTTGTACTATCTTTGGGATATATCAATAGCGTAAACTCAGAACCTAATGATAACCCTTCCGTAGTTGAGACGAAGTCACCAACCAAATCAGTTGTTTCAAACTGATCCGTTTGGCTCGCTGTGGTTTCTTCGTAAGATAGGTCTGATGTTGAATCAGTGGGATCTTTATCAGTCGGTGTAGTATCTACGGTAGCAATTGGGTCTGAAGGGCTTTCTATCCATGAGAAAGTAGCGCTGGCTAACTTTTGGGTGTTTGTAGATACTGGAACAGTACCTGATTCAGTACTACCTGATGTAGTGACATCAGAAACTGTTAAATCGGCTGAAGCCTCATCAGTCCTCATATGTGTATTTGAAGGGTCTGTGATCGCGTTTCTTTTAAATCTTTTAGTGTTTTGAGACACTGAATTTGTTACAAAAGAAAGCTCAGTCATGTCAGTAAAGTCAGTTTTTGATGAGAAAGGATAAGTTGCTGCGTTCTGTTTGTTTGATTCAGTATAGTCAATATCAGAGTCAGTCGTAAGGAAGGTCTGGTCAGCATACACAGATGTGCTAAAGTCATCTAAAAAGAAACACCATCAAAAATTATATTGACTCGTGCGGATTAAAATCGAAAATACTCAAAAGCTGTAAAATACCTGATTATTGGTTATTAATTATCATTTATTGCTGATTAAAAACAGTCAAGCAGTAAAGGTTAAACTGTTGTACACTCATAACTGCTGTGCAAAAATATATAACCACGTCAAGGTAGTTTCAAAATTAGGAGCTGAAATAGAAAATAAATTCGAAAAAATAGAAAAGATGCAAATCAACTAATAAGCATAGGAACAGCATGACATCTGTTTAGATGCCCTTGACAATCTATTATAATAGCTTTAGTTGGAAAATGTGGACCAACTCTACCAATCAAAGGAATTATGGGTGTATGAGAAGCTGTTAACTGCGATCTAAAACTTGCTATTACGGTAGTTTATGAGTATTCAGAGCAGCTGGAGGAAGTAGGCAACATTCTATATAATAATCCTGTTTCTGTGCAGCAATTCAAGAATTTGCGTGAAAGTATTTATATACTACATGTATACAGCTAGTAATATATATATATATATATATATATATAGTATATGTGGTTTACACTGTAAAGTAAAGTGCTCAATAATCGAGTCAATTAGAGCTGTGTATGAAGTTTATTAAAAACTACACGTTAAAATCATTACTACTATTAGTTTCATGCAATCGTGTTGCAATCTTCAGGTAGAAAATTCTACCTGAAGATTGAAACACGATTGCATGAAACTAATAGTAGTAATGATTTTAACCTGTAGTTTTTAATAAACTTCATATATATATATAAATATATATATATTTATATATATATAAATATATATATATATATATATATAAATATATATATATACAGCTAGATATAAATTTAAGTAAAATGAAAGTTTGAGTTCAGTTTAAAACAATTTTATTACTAGTAGTTTCATATCACAAAGCAATAATCATCAGAGAAATTTGCAAGAGATTGCAAATCCAGCCTCTAATATAAAAAGAAATATACATGTATATATACTGGTATATATAATACCTTTATACTGCTAGTAATAACTATATATATATATAAATGTATAGTAACGGTATACCGCTAGTAAAAACTATGTTCCATAAAACCTTTATTTGAACGTCACCGTTATATGAACGCTTCTTTTGATAGAAGGCAATGGTTGAAAATTACAGTGCCACCCTTTAATTTAACCCCCCCCCCTCTATTTGGCCACCACTTTAACATTCTTTGACCTTTACGAGCTCATGATAGAAAGTGATCAGTAGAAAAGTGTATACAAAGTGGTACTAAAAACGACTTGTTTACATCAATAACAATTCATTCTTTGGATGTTGATGTAGCGGTTGCTATGATTTTAGTGCTGGTTTACCTGAAAAGATCAATCATCACAATCAACAGAACTAAACTTCAATTCAAAATCATTAAATCCTAAATGCAATCCATTGTTTTCAGATTCATCCATAATGTGGTTTAGATTCTCACCTGACGATTTTAGAACGCTTTGATGACCGATGAGAATATTCTTCAGGAACACCGTACGACGTAATAGCAACCATTGTCATTGAATACCAAAATTCATTTCCTAACTCAAAAGCTTCGCGGGTTTTTCTTTAAAAGCTTAAAAGCGACCAACATCAAAATCATTAATAACTGTATCAGCTAATAGTTTTTAACTCAAAGTAGTTCCTTGTTTGACTCAGCCTGATACCTCGACATATATGAAAAATGGTTTAACAAAAATCCTTGAGCTGACAGCATTAATGTCGCTCTGCTTAAAGGAGGGTGTAATATAAGGCGACATTAGCATCACTTTGCCCATTACAGGTCTAAATTAATGTGGCTAAATAATTGTACATAAGGTAAACCTTCTGCTTTCTGTGGGTCTATTGTATTCATATATAATATTGTTGTCTTAGCTACCTTTGCACTAAATTGTTGTGTCTAATTGGCTGTGTCTTTGTTATCACTTGTGGCTACATTGTCTCATTATGGATTTGGCTCATTATTTAGCTTTCTGGTAGATATGAGAATTTCATTCGAATACAAGCAGTCATTGGAGAAAGTTTACTTATCACAATTAATTATAATCGAAAAAATTAATTAATTGAAAAATGCAGCGCCAACCTCTATTTGAACGTCATCCCTAATAAAACGCCCATATAAGGGAAGAGTTGAAAAATACAGCACAATGGCATTCAAATAGAGGCTTTGTAGTATAAACTTGTATACAACTAGTAATAACTATATAATCATGCATACACATACCTATAGTACACAATGAAGTTTATCTCACAAACACCCACAGATATAATCCAAATAGATATGATTCTAACCTTTACTCACACACTCATGTAACTTTGATCAGTGTTAATATAATTTGTTATAATATATAATTATAATAAAAATTTTTGTAATATATAATCATAATATAATTTTTATGATATAAGTAGCTGTGCTACCCGGCGTTGCCCAACTAATAAAAATCAGCTTATAAACAATGAGAAGTAATAAGAGTTGCCTGCCACTTGCTATTAGCCTGGCACATTGCCAATAGAAAATTTGAGTACGCTTACTAGTGAGAGCTATTCGTGTGAGTAGCGTTACGCAATGGCCCTGTGCAGTACGCAAAGCCATTGGGTATTTGTTCCCATATAGCGGCATACCCTAAAACCTCTAATTGAACGCCACCTCTATTTGAACCCCACCTCCAATGGACCGCCACCCTGAGAAAAGGGTTGAAAAATAGACCGCCACTGTCCAATTGAACGCCACCTCCATTTGACTGCCACTTTGACATTATTTGATCTTTTTGAGCCCATAATATCAATTGATCAGTAGAAAAGTGTCTACAAAATCGTGTTAATAATGAATCATTTATATCAATATCAGTTCATTCTCTTGTTGTCTAATTCCAAAGCTTTTCGTTTTTTGTTTGTTAAAACTTTGAAAGCATGACCGTAGCCATAATCAATAACGGTTTCAAGCTAGTAGTAGCTTTCTGTTTAACGCTGTCTTTATACTTCGAAGTAGCCTACATTGATCAAAAACCGGCTTACATTTACGATGGTAGATGAACTTTCAAAGCAACGCTATAGCAATAATTACTGTCACAGGCTAATAGTGGCTCCTTGCTTAACGCTGTCCTGATACTTCGAAGGACATGTATGTATATAAAAACTTGTTCGCAAGTTGTGGATCAAAGCTGTGCAAGCAAACTTTTAGCAAACAAACATTTACGCGTTGCACCAGTAAAAGTTTTGCTCGGCCAAAAGTGTTTTTTGGTCACTAATATCAACTAGTTCAGCAGTGCAGAAAAAGATTTGATTCCAGAAAATATTGTCAAGGGTATTGGACAACTAGAAGATGTTCATTCCATCAAAATCAACAATCAAAATGCAGCTATCCGAGCAAACGATAAAAATATTTGTGTTTTGAAAACGTAAATTTTTGTTTCTGCATGTAATATAAGTATGGTTAGTTTATGTATCAATGTTCATGAATATATATTTGTATCATTTAATAGAGTATTGTTGTATAAGACATAAATATGCAGATTTATCGCATGTCATTTAAAAGCATCCTTGCGGATATCTTAACTCAGCTCACAATGGATCGATGCTCATAAATCCACTTCTATTACACATCAAAAGCTAGTTTTGGCTGCAAACTGTAGCAAACATATCAGTGAGTGCAATGAGCTTTTATTCAACAATGTTAATTATAGATTTAAACTTATAATATGTCTTCAAATTTAGAACGAAATAAAATTTGAAAAATCCAACAAATTGCAAAGAACGACATACAGGCTATAATATCATCGCAGGTCAATTGCAAGCAATAGACATCAACTGGTAGAGATATTTCTCAGCTTCCCAATGCACATTTAATGAGATCTTTGACAAGATAGAGGTAAGTTAGCAGATTTATTGCATTCAAAATGTTTAATACTGGTTTATCAGAAAAAAGGGCAAAATATAGGCGACACCTGATTCACCCGTAATAGGGCTAAATTTATCTTCCGACAATTCTGATGATTTATTTGAAAGATACACCGCCGGCCTCTATTTGAACGCCGCCTCCAATATACCGCCACCATAGAGGAAAGGTTGAAAAATAAAGCGTCATGGTGTTCAATTAGAGGTTTTATAGTATATCGGCTAGCTAACAAATCAATCTCTGTGGCCTAATCGGTACGGTGTCGGGCTGTCAAACGGGAAGGTCTGAGATCAAATCTTCTTCGATATGGATTCTTTATTTCAAGATTTTAATAGCCCTCGCCGGAATGCAAACAGACAGATCCACATACTTTGAGAAATATATATGTAGATTATAATATATAATTATACTATAATATAATTTGTTTCCTACAAGAATGACATTTCCTTACCGACAGCCCCGACAGCCTCAACACAGATAGCATTTCCTTTTTCGGCACAGCTTTTTGGAGATACAACTGCGTTTCCATCTGTGTTACTGTCTGAAAACAAAAGTACATGCAGAAGTTACTTCACAGTCTTACGAGTGAAATTGTTGTTAAATTAGTTTAATAAATTAATGAATTTAATTAAAGTTTAAATTAATACGAGAAAAAACACATGCTAATCATTAGGTAAACTTTGCATCATTGGTTAACGGTGAGAGTGGCAGAGCATATTTATATGTTAATAAGAAAAGAGTGAAACAAGATTAGGCTAGTTTTCATGTAGTATCTTTAAATAAATCAGCAGAAATGAACATGATTGTAAGAACAGAGGCTGATTCCCTGCAGTAAAGTATTAGGTATCTTCTGCAATTAGCTTGAAGTTCATGTAATTTTATTCAAAAGAAACAAGACAACTACAGTTTTTGTTTTGTTCAATTCCTTATGAGACAGGCACATTTATTTCAAAATAGTGTACATTAATTTATACAAGAAACCCTCTATACACATTTGCAGATGTATGTATATAAAATTCTAGTAGCTGTTGGAGCATCTTTATACATATAATATATTATATATAACATATTATTCATAATATATATGATTTATATATATTACATATATTATATAAATATAATAATATATAAATTATATGTAAACATATAACTTGCAATAAAATTTGCATATCTGATGTAGTTTGGCAAAATACCAGCAACAATCAACACAAGTTAGTTTCAGAAACCGCGTTTTGGGAAAATCTAAGATCTTGACATAAATGCTCAGATTAGGTCTTTGGTAGAAGACCTGAAATTGAACGTTTACTAAGTTCCCATAGAGTGATAGTGTAGCAACACCTGGGTGCACCCGTGCCAGAGCGCTACGCTGGGCCAACAAGCAGATCATATTTCCACAAGGCACTACAGCAGAGCCATGATTGTTAACAACAACAATTTTTGCATACAAAGCCACTGGAAAGGAGGGCTCATGCGCACGCGCAAGTGGTGACACTGAGTCACCACAGAATGAGAGTGACACTGCTGTTTCGATGATGGCGTTGCAGCGCCACATGAGGTTGTATTACTAAGCTATCGCTATATGGAAACAATTACATATATGAACTGTATAATATGACCAACTCATAGAGTTTTTATGTAACGATGTTATTCATTATGTAATTACCTCCATTTTAGAAACCTTAAATATTAAACTTCAATAAGAGCACAAGCTAATATGAAATATTAATATTTTCAGAGTCAATAGCAGATATGTTAGACATAGCCCAGCCTCTTCACATTAACAAACTGTTTACCATACTTTTCGGACTATGAGCCGCTACTTTTTCTGACGATTTGAGCCACGCAGCTTATATAAAGGTGCGGCTATTCCGTAGCTTTTTCTTTCACCACTTGGGCGCATTAACCGGAATCTGATGTTTGAGGTGGTGTTACTGTCAGGATGTTTCAAGATTAAAATTGATAACACTTGATTGCCATTAAAACACTCAGATTGAGCAAAAGTGTGATTATGACATTAATAGTTGTAAAGAAACTGACAGAATAGAGATGCATAACACTTTAACTTGAACACAATAGCCGATATCAACCTTCAAGTCAATAGTCAATTATCAACTGTAGCAACAGCAACAAATATTGACGTCATTTCACACGTATTTCTTTAGCGTTTAAACCGCAATTAAGTTTTGTCGATACTAATCGTGAAACATTTTGGCAATCAGATAAAAAATCAGATCCAGGCAATCAAACATCAAAAGCAGAGTTGCTCTCAAATCATGGTGATTCGAATATTCGAATATTTGAAACAAATCATATTGTACTGATTTGACACAAACGGTGATTTGATTTGATTCGACTTGAAAAAATTTTTGGAAGTAACATGATTCGATTTGAAGTTTCGGGCTGATTTGAAGACTTGATTTGAAAAATAAATCAAATCACATCGCTATCGATAGCCTTGTCTTCTGCAACCGATCGTAACATTTTTACGACATTTGCGAAGTTAGCCCAAACTTTGGAAAGAAATGCGCACCATCGATACCGAGGCTAAGCAACCGCGTGCGTGTCCCTCTGCAGTAAAAAAGAAAAGGACCGCGTGTCGTGTGTGTAAAAGAAATCAACATGAGCAGCTCTGGGAAGTTGTGGAAAAGGCATTTTTGTAGTTGTGGTGATGGCATTGAATACTTGGATGTCAATTACTTGATTGCTAGTAATTGGTTGTGACTATCCCACTCTAACCTCACAGTCACTAGTCAAAATAAAAATTACTTGTGCTGTGCCTACGGCATGAATGAATGAATAGAGTATTATAATATAAAATATTCTATGCAATACTAGTCCATGCTGCGGACACATTCAATATTCACAGTAATGAAAATTTTCATGAATATAAATATGCATTATATTATAATTGGGTAGAATTTAATTAATAAAATAAATTAAAATTTTATTTGTTACATCAAATTTATTAGAATAATATTAAATAAAATTATGATTTAATTTATTATTTTAAATTATAAATGAATAGCATAACAATAACATTCTATCCAAGTAAGTATAATACATGTAATAATTATATATCATACATAGTTTTAACATTACCATTTATGTATAAATTATTATTATATAATTAATTATATTATGATAAAGATAAACTGATAAAGATATACTAGAAATTCCACTGTCATACAGCCCACGATCAAAGAGATATTGGAAAAAAGAAAGGGTACTGATGGTTGAGAAATGCAATATTAGCAGTCAAATGGCACTGCAGTGCAATAGGATAACTGCAATGGTAGCTGTAATGGTAGCTGTAATGTACTGGGTGTTATTATATACAACAATTAGCAATAATGAAAGGAAAAGATTATATGTTTATAGCTCTCCCCCCTGCAATAGGAGAAATGCAATATTGGCCAATATTAGAAGTAAAATGCACTGATATTATTAGAATAACCAATATTATTAATATAGTAATAATATAAAACCAATACACTATTTTGTTTACATTTAAAAATGTCATAGTTTTTATAATCTCATAAGTATAATCTCATAATCTTAAAATCTCATAAGAATCGTTAGAAAAAAATATCATCGTCATTTCCTTTACTTACACTGCGTTGTACATCAGTTAGAATACCGAAGTACTCAAGAGTAAAAAATGTCAGTTACTTTGAAATCGGCAAAAATGAAACGATTTCAATACTCTTATGTTAATTGCAGAAACCTTCGACAATGCTATAGACTGGTGAAATATGCACGTTATTTTTTCGTGAAATGCGCACGACTTTATCGTTCTATTCTCTGTCGCTTGGCATTTCAATTTCCGGTCTTAACTTTTATTAAACTAAGCTTTTCAAGCGTTTTGTAGCGATTTTCATCCAAATTAATCTGTCTATTTGTGTATAATCCAATCAGATGGGTTAGTTTTAGGAATTTGCAGTAACCTTTTAAAGGCTTGGTAACATATTTAAATAGGTTTATATGCGTTTTGTATCATTATTATACTTAAACGACTTTACTGAAAAATAGTTAAATTTGTTGATAGGATTTCGTTGCAAGGGTTTGGTGACGGCCGTTAACAGATAATTTTTCGGGAGTTATGTGCACATGTGCATTTATCATAAATCTTCCAATCAATCGCTTCGCTCTTGTTTGGTCGTGGGATAATTAATTATATTATACGTATGATAATATAATTATTAATAATTTATACACAGTCACTTACTTACTAAGTGAAGTATAATACTTAAAACGGGATTTCCCTTAAGAGCACACTTTACACTTGAATGAAGTGTACCTGCACATTATGTAGTATATATGAGTATATTTTCTATTGAAGAATTGTTCGAGGATTTCGTGACAGACTCATTCATAGTTACTGACGATGCCAACATATATTCATATGATCTAGTTCTACCTGGTATGTCTGTCTCAAGCCACTTTTGATAGTGATAAAAAATTTCTGTATGTTAATCATATAAACAATACTCTCATCTCATGTGTGTTACTGCACGACAATTACATAGCTTCATTATTCTTTTTAGAATCTAGTCAACTCTCTCGATCACGATCAAGGTCACCTATCCAGGTCCCAGGATCTCATTCTCAAGAATCATTCTCAACAGTCACAGGAATTCTCAAAAAGCCAAATAGAGAACAGAAGATACCAGATGTAAGATATGCTCTGTTCGGGTTCTTGTGTCTATGTCTATGATTTATTTTATTTCAATCCTAGTCATATAATGTAACTGTGAATATCTGAAGTTAATCTAATATGCTGTTTGTTTTCTTGGATACTTAGATCCAGCTTGTCACCATGCCATGGCCCTTTGAATCAAATCAGCTCCACTCAGTGTTTGTATTCAAGACATTAAACAAGGAAACTTCAAGCACGCTGATTGTGAGATGTTAGAAGGTGACACCTTGGCATAAGAAAAACTTATGCCCTGCCATGTTGGGTTGTAGATAATACAAGCGTGTTTCAAGAATTATAAAGTTACAAAAACTGGAAGGGAGGCCACCTGCTTGCAATGTGATGGTGTTGTGAAAGATGGACCTACTGGAACAGGAAACTGGTCCCGTCATATTAATCGCTCTAATCACAGTAAATTGTAAGCTTACATAAAATGATAAATTTGAGACACTTTAAATCTACAATGATAAATAATAATAAATAGCTTGCTTATATACTGTGTCTCTATAATTTTTACCCCCTGGTCTATGAGTAAAACCACTCCAGGTGTTAGCCTTGCAGCTTACCACATGAAAGCACATGGTCCCCACATAACCCCCTACCAGATTCTGCTACTCAAAAAAGCTGCCTAGAACTTGAAAAGCTGCCTAGAACTTTAAAATTGGAAACTTGAAACTTGGGAAATTGAACTGGCAACTTTACCATGCAATGTCACTCATTTTCATATACATGTATGGGTACCCCAAACAAATAAGTAAATGTATTGGCTCAACAATTGCTAGGTAATTGAAAATTCTATTTCAGGAAAGCAAAGTATGATGAATATTTAAATAAGAAAACACCTTCATCTTCCACACCAACACCTAAACTCACATCTTTCTTCGTCCCTGTTAATAAGTATAAGGCAAATGATCCAGAACAGCAGGCAATAAGGAAGGCCATTACATCACTAATCATTGACTGTTCCTTGCCAATATTCCTCATTGAGAAGGTTTCATTCCGAAAACTAATTGATGTCTGCTGTGGCTCTAAATATTCACACGGAAGTAGGTTAGTTCATAAGCACTATTTGTGACCAGGTCCTGGACATTGTATTCACATAAATCATTTTCAAAGGGTCGTAACCCTAAATACTTGCCTAAGATTTGCATATACAGTCAGTATTCACGACCTCTAGTCATGACACTCTTTGGAAACAAATTCATTCACACATTAATAAAAAATATGGAATCTGGTTGCGAATAGGACCATTGTCTCTGTTTAGGATAAACAAGACAAACACTTTGATCACTGATCATCAGTGCTTGCTTGGCATGATATCCATGCATGGACAAAGTATTTAGATCTTGTGTTATAGGTTAAAGCCGGCTTAACTATTTCATCCTTGTCTCCTAATTTTGCGGCAAAACATGTGTTCCAGATCGCTAGAAGAAATTCACTTGTCTTTATGCTGCATTGATTGTATGACATAACATTGAACTTTTCTGCTGTTATCATAGAAATGGAACCATGGAAGGCATTAACAAGCAATATCGACAAGTTCTGGGAAAACTGACACAAGACCTGCAAAAGATCAGTAGCCTATCAGTGACTGTTGACATCTGGACAGATAGAAAACTACGATCGTTCTTGGGCATTACTGCACATTACATTATGGACAGTGAGCTCAAATAATCTCTGCTATGCTGTCAGCGGGTCACAGGTTAGATTTCATTTGGATGGATATTATCAAGTGGCTCTGTGTCTTGTGCAGATAGAGTTTCATTTGTAAAAATTAAAGGTGTAACCCAAATAGCATTTCCACCATTGGCACACAAGCTGATATGTACCCTAAATTAATGGCAAAGCTTATCCCAGAACATCTGATGAGGAATGTATCACACACAGCTTCTAATTCTGAATATTATGCAAAGCAATGTTTAATGTATAACTGACTCAAAGTCTTAAATATTACCTACACTAATGTTCTAACAACACCCCTGGCAATTAACAAAGCTCTACTGCAAGTCTTGAGTCATACAATAAAAGTTTTTGAAAAGTTTCTGAGCTATTGATATGTTATGTGTCATAATCCTGATCTACCAGGATTATTTTTGAGTTTTGTAAATGCCCTCAACCATATTATGGGTATATGATTTCTATTATTGTGTTGTTGCAGGGTCACACACTGGATCCAACATCAACGCGAATATCACTGATGTCTTAATTGAATTTGACATACTGGATAAAATCAGTTTTAACATATCGGACAACGCAGCCAACATGCTCAAGGCTTTTACAGTTCGGATTCCAGTGCCCGATGATACTGCAGTGGAGGAGGAAGAGGAGGAAGAGGAGGACTCAGATGAGGAATGGGAAGGGGATGGCAGCCTTGATGAACTCAAGATCACTGAAAATACACATCTGAGGTGCTTTGCACACAGCTTCCAGTTTGTGGTCAAGGATGGATTGATGCATTCTAAACAAAAAGGACTGACAGCACTCATTGGTAAATGCTGCAAAATATCATCAAAGCTCCATCAATCTTCAAAATTCAAGGTAGGAAGTTTAATTGATGAAGCTGGACTACACATTCATTCCTTTTACCACAAGTTATGCCTTAAGGTCCCATACCGCGGTAGAAAGTCAATGAAATGGAATATGTGAGATACAAAAACATATTCTGCCAGGTTTGGGTTTAATCACATAACCTTCTGCAAATCACACATTTGAACACAGATCAGATATTTTTTCATTAAAATCCGTTTGATTTATCAATTGCACAATAATATAAAAAAACATTGATTTCTGCTCAAATGTTTGATTTACAGAATGGAGCTATTGTATTGTTTGTGTTTGTTTTAATTTTTCCCTTCTCAGTAAGTATATGGTTGTGGCTAACACATGTGTGGTTGAATTATTTCATGCAGGAAGCTTTTGAAGCCAGGTTTCCACAGAAGAGTATCCCACAAGTGAATACAACAAGATGGAATTCCTTGTACCTTTAAATTTCTAGGATCGCAGATTTATCCGCAGACGACCTGTCAGCTTGTCTTGAAGGGACTCAGAACAAGCACATCATCCTTACATTTAGGGAAAATATCATGTTGCTGGATTTTGTGAAGATCCTGAAGCCGTTTCACCAAGCAACCCAAGTAACCCAAGGAGAAAAGGTTTGTGTGGTTAATTGTCTATCCGACTGACTGAATAAGTCAACTTCACCAATTAAGACAAGTGTGTTATTGGGCATCCAGTGTTTTATGAATTGAATAAATCAGTCTCTGGCTCTCATTGAGAAATACTCTTAAAAATACATTAACTACTGATCTTTCATGTGAGGGTAGTATATTGTCATCTTGTTATATCTTTGACCATCTAACCCTAAATCTATAATCTATAACCTTACAGGTGGTGACTCTCTCTTATGTACTACCATGTGTAATGCAGCTACACAGACATTTACAGAGGGTAGCTGTTGGTGTTTTACGCCCCTTAGCTACAATACTGAGTGACTCTTTGAAGAAGCGATTTGTAGGAGTGTTTTCACTAATGAGCCCATCACCTGTAAATGAAAGGGTAAGTGAAACCGTATCATAGTACACAGTAATTCAATATTTGGGATAATTGAAAATGATGTATCGAGAATATTATTTTTTATGATTTGCCTTTTGCCATAAGTGCTATTATGATAATACATAGTTTGATTATATTCATTCAGATCACTCTTAAGCGGTAGCTCTATTTTCACCACATGGTCACGGGGTACAAGCATTCCAGATGTTAACCTTGCGGCTAAGCATATAAAAGCACATGGTGCACCCAAAACATTCCCTTTTGGACTCAGCCACTCAGGTTGAGAAGCTGCCTATAGCCAAGAATTCAAAACTCAATTTGATGACTTAGACCTCTAGAACACCTAATCACCTATATTTGTATAATGTGTTCTCAATGTTTTGTATTACAGGAACTCTTCGGCAAGTCTGTATATTTATTAGCAGCGGTTCTTGATAAGAACTGGGGCTTGGAGGTTATCGAACATTACTGAGAACCTGATGAAGTAGTTGCCAGGAAAGAAAAGTTGAGAGGAAACGTAGCCTGATCTACGTTTCACGTGTATACATAAACCCCACGTGTAGCATCACCATGCCCAAATCATGATATGACGCTCGCCGCCAAATTGGTTCTGGCTGATAAGACTGTTTAAGCATCTTAGAATATGAGTCTTAATGTATCATATCGCTATTCATCTTTGTTCTTTCAGGAATTCTCACATCTGAATTGACTTCGCTGGATGGTCAGGACGATGTACAGAAAGAGGAAGTCACATGCAATCAGCAAATACAAATATGTGATAATGAAGATATGTTCGCTGATTTTTTGAATAAAGCACCTTTAGCTAGTACAAGTAACCTGGATTCAGTGAATCAGGAGATTGAAAAGTATATGGCGAAAAGCAGATCCTCTTGTAACACTCTAAGCTATTGGCAAGGAGAGACACAGTTACTGAGGCTTAGCAAGCTGGCGCTGAAGGTCCTTTCAGTACCAGCTTCATCAACTCCCATAAAACGGGTTTTTAGAAAAAGTGGCTTCATCATGAGGCCACACAGGAGCTCCTTGACATCGGAAAACTTGCGCAAGCTAGTTTTTTTTTAAATGCAACAAGTGTATTTAAGTAAATGTGTTAATATTATGTAACTGGTAATTATAGGCTCAATGCTTAGTTTCGTTTCTTTCGAGTTCAAGCCTCAGTAACTGTGTTTCATTTGCCAATATTGTCAGGTTTTATCTTATATTTGTATCTTATATTTTGTAACTTTAAACAAGTATCTAAAGTTTCTTTTTTTTACATTTCTACATTCTTGCTTAAAAGCTTCAATAAAAGCAAAGTCACAGCCATGACCATAAACTGTTACATAACCCTCCACTCATTCATTGATGTATAGAGCCAATGGTATGATGTGCTCTGCAATGATGTTTTAACATTCCTCGTGGAACAAAGAACAAAACCGTGTCTAGTGATGAATTTAGCATACATAATATATATAGTGGTACAGAGATACAGCTATACTATTCCTATCCATAAAACCCAAAACGGGCAAGGGGGGCAAACCCCCTACCCTTTCCCCCTAGTTCAGGTCCTATGGATAGGAGTACAGGCTACGCCGCTACAGCTATACTGTAGATTGATCATATTATGCAACAATTGAGCGAACAATTTGAAAGAGTATTTCAAATCATTCTCAAATGATTCAGGATTTGAATTCGTTGTTGGGCTGATTCGATTTGATTTGCTTCGAATCTGCTGACAAGGGTGGGGGATTTGATTTGTAGTTCGCTGGATATGACTTGATTTGAGTCATAAAAAAGTGATTTGAAAGCAGCTCTGATCAAAAGCAATCACAAATAATAGCAACCGATACTTGCTGATAAAATTTATTAAAACTCTGTGTAAGTTTATCTTTAATAAAATGTTCAAATTATACAACTGAAAACAATTCTACTGTTGTTGAGCTAAAATCGATGCGAACACATCGACCTAACAAGACATTTGACAAGACAAAGGTATACAAAGACCTTACACTCATATTGATCAACTTGCAGTGTTACTGCAGATAAGCCCATTTTGCAAATCTGCCCATACTGCAAAATAAGCCCATACTGCCCATAAGCAAATCAAATTCGATGGAAATCTACGAGCCGCATGTGAAAGAGTTACTTCATAGTTTCCTGATCTTTTCAAAAAAGAATTGGGATGCCTGAAGGATTTTGAATTGGATATCCGCTTCAAAGAAGATGCACAACCCATATTCTGCAAAGCCAGACCAGTACCTTTTGCTATTCAAGAGGATCTAGCTCAAGCCTATGATGCTGGAATTGCAAGAGGAATATGGGAACCAGTTCAATTCAACTCTTATGGGACACCAGTGGTACCAATTAGAAAAGCACGGCTGCCTGCAGAAAGAAGAAAATAGATGGCTTATTGAAATGTTAACGTAGAAGACCGAAATAAAAGCAGGAGGAACTACTCCTAATTTCACTGCTTTTGACCCAAATACAGAGCTGTGGACAGACTATTTACTGCGCTTCAGGACATTCATAGGAGCCAATTCTATTACTGAAGACCGAGTTCAACAGATATTTCTAACCAATCAATCAAAAGTCATTTACAAACAATTAACTGATTGGTCAGATCAACAAACTCCAAAGAAAGAAGTCAACAAACTGACAATAGAAGATATTGAGAACTACATGATGACTCAATATAACCCTAGAACCTTCATTGTTAGAGAAAGATATCGTTACTGGAGCAATATGAAAAGAAATCCAGGAGAGACAATTCAAGAGTTAGCAGCAAGAATAAGACATGACGCTACAACTTGTGACTTTGCAAGTATTACCGATGCACAAGATGAAGCTTTACGTACAAGATCCATCAGCTCAGTCAGGAATGACGCAATACTTAAAGCACTATTCAAATTGAAAGATGAAGACCTTACTTTTGCCAGAGCTATCGAAGTTGCTATGGAAATGGAGAAAGCAGCAAAAGTGGCAAAGGAAACAGTCTATGGTGCAGCAAATCTTGTCAAGGTGGTAAACAAGAAGACGACAACTTCAAAACCGTCAACATCTGCAGATCAATAGAAATGCTACCGATGTGGAAAATCTAACCACAAATCTATCGCATGCAAATATAAGAAATCTACCAGCAATTACTGTAAACTTACAGGACATCTAGAAATCATCTGCCGTAAAAAGCAGAAAGGTGCTAAGCCTCTGAACTTAGTGAAGGCCGTCAAAACCGTCAACACTAATCCACAGCTACATGTTAGCCTTGAATTACAAAGTCACGCAATGACTATGGAAGTGGACACTGGAGCGGGAGACAACGTCATATCATTGGACAATTGGAGGAAAATAGGGAGCCCTACACTCAAAACTTCAGAAGTTCATTATGAGTCCGCAACAAAAGACAAGATCAACATACTAGGAGTCTGTCTCCTCAAAACAAAGCTACATTCACATCAACATGAGAAGCAATTACATTTTATCGTAAGCAAAATACCAAGTCTCAACCTTCTAGGGAGAAATGGTATTCGACAGCTTGGAATCTCAGTTGATGGATTAATCAACCAATCTCAATCGCAGAAGATCAAGCACTTAGCTACTTGCAAACAGATGCAAGACAAACAATCAACTAAAACTGTTCATAATTACACAGTTGGAACACCATGCTATGCTTTTTACTGTGGACCCAAAAAAGATAAACAGCCTAAATGGGTGGAAGCTGTTGTTATCAAGGTATTTGGCAGCAGAACAGTCAATGTTAAAGTACTACCCAGAGGACCCACCTAGAAAAGACACCTGGAACAGCTTTGTCCTAGACATGCTTCACCAGAAGATGCCGAACCACCTGTCGAAATACCAACCACTCCAGGCAGTCTTCCACAATCGCAACAATTGCCCACAGCTGCAGCACCAAAGCCGAAAAGACGAAATCCAAGATTACCTGATGGCAATGAATACAACAGGGACAATCCCAGACGCTCAAAGAAACAAGCTAATCGTTGAAGTCACCCATAAAACTTCAAGCTAGCAGGGAGGTGTTGGGACATTACAATGGATAGCCAGGGCATTACATGGCAAATGATATTGGCTATGTCATTATACATAGCTGGCTATTTATGTATAATTCCAGGATAATACTTTTGCTAACAGCTATCTATACATATATATATATATATATATATACTTGGGATGTCTCTTACCAATTCATTGTAAACTCAGTAATGGAATAAAAAACATTACAGTGAGAACACAATAGTATTAGAATAATGAAATAATACAGATTAGCAAGTTGGTCCATTGACTTCTAAAATTATTTCACAATAAATCATGTACTCAAAAATAATTTGCAAGATCAACTTAGAGAATGATAGCAGTAGCTGACCCTTTGCCCTTACTTAGCAGCTCACTTACCTGCGGTCATAAAGCTGCCCGGTTGCCCTAATTTACCTGTGGTCATAAAGCTGACCAATTGCCTTTACTTACCTGCGGTCATAAAGAAACAATCGTCACTACTAACATCTCCGATCTTGTATGTAACTTTGTCAGCAAGATGAGAGTATATCTTTCTACAAATTCATCAGCAATTGCACTTAAATAGACAGCCATAGACTTATGACAGCCATAGACCTACGACAGCCATAGACCTACGACAGCCATAGACTTACGACAGCCATAAACTTATGTAAATAACCTTAAACTTATAATTTTTGGTATGAGACAAGAACATAGAGATAGACAAACACCAATCTTGAGAACTACCTAAATGTACATAATCTGAGTATACATGTTCTGAGTATACATAGTCTGAGTATACATAGTCTGAGTACACATGGTCTGAGTACACATGGTCTGAGTATACATGGTCTAAATCCACATAGTCCGAGTATACATGGTCTGAGCATATATGGTCTGAGTATACATGGTCTGAGTATACATAGTCTGAGTATACATGGTCTGAGTATACATAGTCTGAGTACACATAGTCTGAGTATACATGGTCTGAGTATACATAGTTTGAGTATACATAGTCTGAGTACACATGGTCTGAGTATACATAGTCTGAGTACACATAGTCTGAGTATACATGGTCTGAGTACACATAGTCTGAGTATACATGGTCTGAGTATACATGGTCTGAGTACACATAGTCTGAGTATACACGGTCTGAGTACACATAGTCTGAGTATACGTGGTTTGAGTATACATGGTCTGAGTATACACGGTCTGAGTACACATTGTCTGAGTATACATAGTCTGAGTACTGATGGTATACACTTACAGGTCAGCCCCTTGTAAAGACCAGAATATCTCGTTGAAGAAAGTGACAGCATTAGGAAGGTCTTCCTCTTTGTGAAAAGTTCCTATTCTGGAGCTATGAAACTACAAAATAAAACATAGTAAACGAAGAATAATAAAAAATAGACCACTGTTCCTACAAAAAGAACTACAAAAAACTTAAATGCCAAAATGTAAATACAATTTATTGTTCGAGCAAAAATGAAGAATTGTGATGCGCAAACATTTCAAGATTTTCATTCTTCAGAGTAATTAATTTAGCCAATTATTAAAAAAATAATTAATTGGATGGAAAAGTGGCATTAAATTTAACACTGATACAAACACGCATGCACACGAACACATATATATACATATCTATATATATATTTCTCAAATTATGTCTGCATGTCTTATATTTGTCTGCATTCCGGCTATAGATCTTAAAATTTATATTACGCATTCTGATGGGTTTGAACTCACGACGATTTTCATATCGACGAGTGTTTTATCCGGAAGCTCTACCACTGAGATAGAACGGCATAGTGTTCTAATATGTTTTCATATTACGGATATACCATGCGCGTGCTAATTATTTTAGCCTTGGGTTTTCCATCAAAAATTTTGAGATTTGTTTGCCTCGGAGCTTAACATAAATTTGGTTCTCAACTAAACCGGAGCATGTACATTGCATTTAGCAAAGCTCCGGAAACGCATGAAAGCGGATAGGCATTTTAGGCTTCATAAATCTTTACAAAAAGGGAGAAACCTTCTGGGATGACGTCTCCTCTACCGAAAAAATTTGCTAAGGAGATAAACCTTCCAGTCGAGTTACCCTAAATTGTTTCGGAGGAGGATTGTCCTTTAAAGATGTAAAGTAAACGTGCCATTGCTGTTTATATTTTTTTCCTATGATTTTTGATGTAACTGATCTGTTCCATTTTTTGCTGTTTTATTATATATTTTTGAAATTTTTAGTATTGTATCTTAACTATTAATGCTTTTGATATTTTAAGAGCCAAACGTAAGAAATGTTTACTTTTTTTCTCTTTCCATCATCATAAATAAAAAATCTTTTATTAAAATTAAACACGATCTATATCTACCCGTTTCTATTTATAGCATGCGGTATACAGTACAGCTGATAATGTAAAATGTTAAAAAAAATACTTTACCGAAGTATCTTTTCGAATTTACCTAAGTTTTTTCACCTTGGAGCGGATTAAAATCTACATAATTTTATTCTAATGTGAAAAATTGTTTCGGATCTCGAACAACTCGGTTAGCAACACTAGAACAACCTAACACATAACCTAATCTAAGGGGTAACACATAACAACCTTCTGGTACGGATTATGTTCGAGAACCGAGGTTCTACTGTACGTTATTAAAAGCTATACGCCGCTGAAAGTTATGAACTTTTAAATTTACGTGGTTTGAAAACCTTTACAGTTGTTTTTGTTTTCTCTCTTGATTTATTTCAATTACACAAAACACCTTTTCATGATATGTAGTTTGAAAGTTAGAGTGGCAAATGTTGTTATATGTTAATTACAAATCAATTTTCTGTCCAAAGACTTTTTATCCCCCGGCAACGCCGGGTAGCGCAGCTAGTATATATATATTTTTCAAAGTATGTCTTATGTCTGTATACATTCCGGCAATAGATCTTAAAATCTTGATATTGAAATTCCACCAACCGATGAATTTGAACTCGCGATGAATGCATCAACATGTTTCTTTTATGTACACTCCACCACTGAGCTAGAAAGCCATGGTGATCAAACATGTTTTCATTTAACCGATACACCATACACAAGCTAATTATTTTAGCATTGCGTCCACGAGTAACGATGCTCCTGTTAAGAATTATTTTGGAACATAAATATATGCAACGCGATACTTATTCGTCATTTTTCGTTAAAGCTAGTAATTTATCTCGAACTCAAAATTTGGCGATTTGCATACGTACTGATTATATACGTTACCCAAATATGTTGAATCGACATTTGGTAGTTTACATACTTGCTATTTATTTTACATCTTCATTTAGTTCACTACTAATTTATTCCAGCTGCTCGGAACGATTTTTCTCAGCTACATTATGTTTTTTGGATTCTGATTTGGCACCTCACGTTCCACAATCATTACATACGAACAAAATCTTTGTTCATTTAAAAAACCTTCTACATTATTTCTTTTAGTTAAAATTAACACATCTTTGTACGAACATTTTTCAATTTGTTATTTAACGTGTATTTTAATAGCAATATAGAATATTAAAGCCTGGTAACAAGCGCAATTTCCTTTCCTCAACAGACGAATAAGGCGGAGTTCGCTAAACACACGTTTCACAAAAGTTCCTATCGACACGTTTCACAAATGTTCCTATCAGTGCTCGCTTTGAATAATATATATCTAGACTTACATTCTCTTATTACATTCATAAACTTCTTATAACTTTTGAAGTTTATAATATAGATTTTTAAAATTTATTTCATTATCGTTATCATTTCAACTTGCATTTTTTAAACATAATTTGAGTATCGTGCATTTGAAACATAATTTTAGAACACGAAACACTTCTCTAATGATATGTAGTTTGAAAGTTAAAATGGAAAATGTTGTTATATGTTAAATACAAATCAATTTTCTGTCCAACGACTTTTTTATTCACCGAGCAATGCCTGGTAGCACAGCTAGTCTATCTATCTTTTATCTATATATATATATATATATATATACATATATATATATATACATATATATATGTATATATATATGTATATATATATATACATATATATATGTATATATATATGTATATATATATATATATATATATATATATATATATATATATATATATATATATATATATATAGATAAAAGATAGATAGACTAGCTGTGCTACCCGGCATTGCTCAGTTAATAAAAAAGTAGTTGGACAGAAAATTATTATATATATATATACATATATATAGCATGAGCATATGCTCCCTTAATTTGGTTTGGTTGAGCACTCTGTGAGAGGTGCAGGACTTTTAGCCTTTGTGCAAAGCTCATCACTTTTTGTGATTTGAGCACTATGGTGCCAGCGCATTGACTTTCTTAAAGTCTGTGAGGCAACCTAGTTGTTTCATGGCAGGTAGTCAACTCTCATTGGTAATGGGAATTGTGTTCCTTGCCTAAGCTCTGAGCTGCACTGATGAGGCTTCAATAGCCGAAACAGTACTGTCTGTAGCATGAGTATATATATATACATGTACAGTAATACTTCAACTTACGAGTGCTCCAACGTACGAGAAACTTGAGATACGAGCCAGCTTTTAAGCAAGTTTTAGCCCTAACATACGAGCCATATTTGAGATACGAGCACGTGAGTCAGTTGCCAAGTATGCCGGAGGTGTTTTATGACAACAGCATCAATCTGTATTTTTCAACTGCACAGGTTATACTTTTGTACCGTGTTTTTGTGCACGCATTTCAGTGCAGAATTATGTGAATTAAAAGTACTGTGCGTAGACCGAAAGTTTGCCAGTAAAATGAAAAATAATGCAAAGAAAAAACAAATGATAACAATTGATATTGAACAGAAAATTATTGAAAAATATGCGAAATGTGTATGCGTGATTGAGCTAGCTCAGCAATATGACAAAAATACATCCACAATTATCAAACAGAAGTATTATATTCAGGGCATTTAGCTCGCAAAAGTACTAACCGTAGTTTCTAAACGGCGCGGCGATCTTCACCACCGCTGATGGAAAGACCGCTCAGGCATTGGATATAAGATAAACAATTGGCTGGTGACAGCGTAACTGAAACGACGCTATTTGAAAAGGCCGTTGCTATCTATCAAAACTATAAAAAATAGACATTCGGACAAGTTGGCTAGTGGTCGTGCATTAAACCTTTGTGACGACACCTGTGTTCGTCCTAATCGCAACATGTTGAAAGGGCGACAAAGGCAAATGTCCTTAGATAGGTTCATCTTAAAACGGCTGGCTAGTAGTGAAAGCAAAACAAAGGAAAAATTAGCTAACTAGCGAGAAACTTCAGACTATGAACGCCGAAGAAATTTTAATTACGTTAAGTTAAAAATGAAAGTTTGCTTTTAGATTTGCTTGTAAGTTTGTCTTTTAAGACTTTGATAAAATCCAAATTTATCAAAGTCAACTGCTGTCATGAAGGATAACTTGTATATCTCTCTCTCTGGCAAATGCTAGCGTTAGCTGCTATTGTATGTATTTAATTTTACATTTTAATTTAACACATTTCCTTGCATTATTTTTTATTTGTTGGTTTTTGAAAGCAAGTGGTATGTTAGGACAATAACCAACATGTTCTTTCTGTTACAATATCTTGTTTTGAGTGTTTTATTTGCATTTTACAGAGTATGGAAACCAATAAATATATATTTAATTGTTCTATATTACTACATATAAATAAATTGCACCAACATGCGAGTAAATTGACATACGAGCTCAGTGTCGGAACGCATTAACCTCGTAAGTTGAAGTATGACTGTACATATATATAATATATACATGTACATATATATATAATATATATAACATTAGTTGCCAAGCTAATATTATACATATTAGTTCCAAAACTAATAACAAGTAGCGGGCAACTCTAATTACTTCTCACTGTTTATAAGCTGACTTTTAATACCCGGGTAACGCCGGTAGGCACAGCTAGTCCCACGACCAAACACGAGCGAAGCGATTGGTTTGGGAGATTCATGATAAATGCACATGTGCACATAACTCCTGAAAATTATTCATTACGGCCGTCGCAAACCCGTGTACCAAAATCTCATCAACAAATTTGACAATTTTTGTGTAGAGTCGTTTAAATATAATAACGATACAAAACACATATAAACCTATTTAACTATGTTACCAAGTCTTTGAAAGGTTACCGCAAGACCCTAAAACTAACCCATCTGATTGGATTATACATAAATAGACTGATTAAATTGGCCAAAAATCGCGATAAAAACTTGACAAGCTTGTTCTAATCAAAATTAAGACCGGCCAACGAAACGCCAATAAGGCAGTGCAACAAATAGTGGAACTATTAAGTCGTGCGCATTTCACGAGAAAAACCTGCACATTTCACCAGTCGATAGCATTGTCTAATTGCCGAAGGTTTCTGTAATTAACGTAAAAGTACTGAAAAGTTATCGTTTCTTTTTTGCCAATTTTATTATTCGAATTCATTTTGATTTTATAAAAAAGTATTATAATATTTAATTATAAGAATAATCGTTAGAATTTACAACATCGAAGTATTTAATGATTGCATTGTCTAATTGCCGAAGGTTACTTTAATTAATGTAGACCGTTTGAGGCGTAGACCGATTTACAGGTACGAAAATGTGGTAGACAGTTTATCAGCCTATGTTTTTTGTCCAATTACCGAAGGTAATTGGAACATTAGCCAGATTTTTTTACATCTTATCTACAAGCTAGGGCCAAACTGCAATGCCCCTTTGTGACAAGATTATTTCTTTATTTTACCCCAGTTTGCAGAAAACTTCCAGACGCGTTAATGCTAATGCTTGCTTTCTGTTACATATCGCTGTCAAAACATTCTACATTCAACACAACCAATTTTCAACTTTCTAACACAACTTTCAAACTGTGTATATTACACGGCAGCTTGCCATTTTACTTTTAATATTGCATTTCAGAGATATAATAAACATAATTCATTATTGATGTTGTTAGTTAAATTACGTACAGTAGGTTAGGCCTACAGCTTGAATTAATATTTATTTTATTGTTGTAAAACATAGGTTTGAGATAGTAGTAGATTAGGTCTGATTTTTATACAAGCTTTTGTTTTGCATGATTGACCTTTTGAATTTCATTTCAAAACAACTTGACAACTACCATGGACATACAACCTCCCAAAACACCACGTCGTCACACTGGCCATCCACGTGTCTCCCAATTATTATAGAAGAGAGAAATAGAAGGTCCTCACAGCAACCATCAACATCAAATGCTAATGTTCAACAACATGCTACTCAAAATAATAACAACAACTCATCTGATTCAGAGAATTCTTTAGTAGATGATGTAGAAGAAGCCTACAACATCTAACTAAAGAATTCTACTTTTGTAGAATTCTACAAAAGATGCGGTAATGATGCGGTTACAATCATATATATACAATATATATATATATAAGTATATATTGTATAAGTATATATAAATACATACAATTTATATATATATATAAATATATATGTATTTATATATATACTTATATAAATACCTCTTTTCAAAAAATTGAGTTAAAAAAGGGAACATTAAACTCTGTGAGTTGATAATATTAAATTAAAACGACACTATTTTTGACTATAATAATTGACTAGAAGTTTTGAGATTGGCAGCTACAATTTTGTTTTATGCTTGGCGCTCATCAGGCTACAATTATATATATAACATATATAAATTATTTGTAAGCATGTAAGTTATCTTTGTATAAATTAGACACCATCAAGTTATCACTAAAAGAAGTTGTTAAAACTCATAATTTCCTTCTTTGATACCTGTTCAATTCATTATTAATTATTTTACATCTGCCTTAAAAAACAATCAAATTAACTAAATTCTTGTTCATTTTTTAGCATAAGAAGCATTTTTATGCTGCCGACTTACCGTAAGAAGAGAGCACTCGGACTCGGCATCCGTTTGAGTGCTAATTTTTATACCATTATCTTCAACACACCAGAGCCCAGCTATAGCCTTCTATAGCCGGAATGACAGACAGACTTGAAGAAATATATATATACTAGAAATTCCCCTGTCATACAGCCCACGACCAAAGTGATAATGGAAAAAAGAAAGGGTACTGCTGGTTGTTGAAAAAGTAGTTACAAAAGGTCAGAATTCTACAAAAGTAGAATTCTGACCTTTTGTAACTACTTTTTCAACAACCAGCAGTACCCTTTCTTTTTTCCATTATCACTTTGGTCGTGGGCTGTATGACAGGGGAATTTCTAGTATATATATATTTCTTCAAGTCTGTCTGTCATTCCGGCTATAGATATAGCTATAGCGCACGCTGATTATTTTACAGATGTGGCTATGCGCTACGATTCCGCTGTTAAGAAATATTTTTCGTAAGGCTCAATCACTATATCTAGGGTCGAGGCCAATTCTTCTCGCGCGGACAATTACATTGTCTCCGTGGGAAGAGTCTCCGTAAAGTAGGAGTGTCTCCGTATTCAAAGTTTTAATGGATAGCTTCTGGTGGAACAGTAACCTTTTTTATACACTCACTTCTATGCACTAACTGTTATTATTAATTCTACATATTCAGGACTTTTATTTTGTTTTCTCAGTTCGTATTAATTGTATCATTACCGAACCAACTTTTATTGTAATCACAGCAAAACCGACTCAAGTTAGCTATTACTTGCTAATAATCTCACATTTACATCTAAACCTTTTTAGAGTCGTTTTATTTTTTTTAATTCATTTGACCTGTACGAAACATTTTCTTCATGATATGAGGAACTCATGTGATACCTCAAACTTGCCAAAGATCTCTTAATAAATGTGCATTAAGAAACTGAGAAATATCATTACCAGACTATTGCTTGCAATTAACCTGCAATGATATTGTAGCCCGAGTCCCGCTTTGCAATATAATATATGTTCATTTCATATATTAGGGATATTTTTATTTAATAACTATATTTAACAGCGTTGCATTAAAGCTCATTGATCTGTTTGCTACTGTTTGCAGCCAAAACTGGCTTTTAATGTGCATATTACAATGGAAGAGGAGTTATGAGCGTCGATCTATTGTAAGCTGTGCTAAGATGCTATCAAATAATATGCTATAGATTTGCAAATATATAAGTTATATAATGATAATCAAGCAAATGCTACAAATATATATTCATGAACAAGTGACATAGATTAATCATACTTATATTACATGCTGAAACAAAAATTAATGGTTTTAAAAAATATATTTGCATCATTTGTTCGAGTAGTTGCATTCTGATTGTTGCTTTCGATAGAATGAACATCTTCTGGTTGTCAAATACCTCCCACAATGTCTTCTAACCTCAACTCTTCTTCTGCACTGCTGAACTAATTAATACTAGCATCAAACCATTTTTTTGGCAGAGCAATACTTTTACGCGTTGCATTTAGCACAAATGCAATGCATAAAAGTTTTGCTCGCTAAATGCAACCTTGACCCTGAAATTATTCATTCATCTACCATCATGAAAGTAAATCATTTTTATGTACTTGTACTTCGAACTATCAAGACAGCGTTAAACAAGACCCTACTAATAGCCTGAGACCGTTATTAATTAATTTTATGGTGTTGCTTTCAAAGTTTTAACAAAAAAAACATGAAAAGCTATGGATTCGGACAACAAGAGAAATAATTGTTATTGATGTAAACGATTCATTATTAATACGAATTTGTGGACACTTTGCTACTGATCACTTGATATTATGAGTCCGTGAAGATCAAAGATTGTCAAAGTGGCGTTCAAATGGAGGTGGAGTTCAAATAGAAGTGGTGTTCAAATAGAGGGGGCATTCAATTAGCGGTTTTTACGGTGTATATATACCATATATATTATCCACTTCTAATAATTTTCTGTTTAGATTTTTTATTAAAAAAGAGTAGCTTCTGTGCAGATAATGGTTGTATAATGTATTTACTGTACAGTTTTGGCAAAAATTTATAAACGTCAGGCATTGAAGGCATGAAAGAACCTTCCTTTTAGCTGACACACCAATCAAGTTTCCATCGCTGTTTAAATTCCTATTGCTAGTACATTCTGGAATGAAGAAGACATATTCAAATATGCTAAAATAAAGGATAACTAATGACCATACTGATTGTGTCCTGAGTGATTAGCTAATGCCTCCTGCCCTAATGACTCAGTCCATGGTGTCAACTAACTTAGTCTTTCAAACTTCGCTGTTGCTTTATTACCAAATAATTTTGAACAGCCATATTGCCTTTATCAACTTTAAAAAATAGAAAGTATTAATTGTTATTGATGTAACCGCATCATTATTTGTACTATTTCACGGACAGTTTACTATGGATAACACGCTTGTATGGGTTCGTAAAAATCAACAAATGTTGAAGTGGAGGTCAAAGTGAGGTGGCGCTTAATTAAAGGGTGCTGCTGTATTTTTCAACCCTGCTTCTGTCAGTAGTGGTGCCCTATTAGAGGTGGCGGTCAAATGGAGGTGGCGTACAATTAGAGAATGGTGCTCTATTTTTAACTCTTTTCCAAGGGTGGCGTTCAAATAGAGGTGGCGTTCAATTAGAGTTTTTCCAGTAAAAATAATATATATAAGTATATATTGTATAAGTATATATAAATACATACAATTTATATATAAATATATATAAATATATATGTATTTATATATATACTTATATAAATACCTCTTTTCAAAAAATTGAGTTAAAAAAGGGAACATTAAACTCTGTGAGTTGATTATATTAAATTAAAACGACACTATTTTTGACTATAATAATTGACTAGAAGTTTTGAGATTGGCAGCTACAATTTTGTTTTATGCTTGGCGCTCATCAGGCTACAATTATATATATAACATATATAAATTATTTGTAAGCATGTAAGTTATCTTTGTATAAATTAGACACCATCAAGTTATCACTAAAAGAAATTGTTAAAACTCATAATTTCCTTCTTTGATACCTGTTCAATTCATTATTAATTATTTTACATCTGCCTTAAAAAACAATCAAATTAACTAAATTCTTGTTCATTTTTTAGCCTAAGAAGCATTTTCCTGCTGCCGACTTACCGTAAGAAGAGAGCACTTGGACTCGGCATCCGTTTGTGTGCTAATTTTTATACCGTCATCCTCAACACACCAGAGCCCAACTCCAGCTCCATAGCTAGTCTCATCTTGACAAACGTCGAAGTTGTCTGCAATAACATGCAATAACCAAATCCTTCATTGCAATTGCATTATTCACAAATAATCAACAGCGTATTTATTAGCACTTTTAGTCTACCTCATAGTAAAAAACTTGGAGTTCAGCAATTAATGGAAAAATTGCGAGAGTACGTGACAGATCACACCACGTTGTAGCATATCATTACAAGTATCTGGCTAGAGGTTTTCTGACATGCATAAATAGGTGTTTGTTGTTTTAGCTTCATTAGGCAGAATTAAATATATCATGTCTGCACCAAATGTTTTTGAGCAACATAACTTACAAAAACCTCAGGTTGTAAGCTTTTTGACACACACAGACAGGTTTGTTGGTTTGGCACATCAAGAAAATCTATACATAAACTTGGTAACTTTTTAGTTAAAGCACATAAATTACATAATTTTTTTATTATATATTTCAATACATCAGAGTCTTGGCTTTCGAATGAGCCTATATTCAATACACAAAGAATAATAGAACTATGAAAAACGGGGTGTCAAAAGTACGTCCTGCAAAAAAAACACTTGGTTCAGGTACTCAAAATGTGACGTGCTAATTCTCATTTAGTCTTAGGTTGTCGATCCCTTTCGCTGCCATTGAGGCTGCGTTTTTCTGTGACAATCGGTGCTGTTAAACCCGGAGAGCGTTAATAATAAACTAAGATTCTAGATAATCAACAATGCCCGCAATCGTGCTAACGCCCGACCAATATAAACACATGTTCTAGGTTAATTAATTATTAGAGCTGCACAACGATTATAAAAATTGATCGCGATTAATAACTGGTCTGAACCAGTTAATCTTCGATTAATCTTAGAATTAATCTAGCAAAAACCTGCATATTCAAAAATAAATAATACAGCTACATATAGATTAATTATATTTTAAACAATTGTTAGCAGTAGTACATGTTATGTACAATGTACATAAGTTACAATGTAATAATTATAATGAGTATGAAAACCATCTATGAAAGTCTATAATTAAGTCAGCCAAGAGTTGAGGCAGCACAGTTTATTCACATTATCTGAATAAAGAGATGCCCTCTTCCTACATACAATATTGCCAGCTTTAGAGAATAGCTGCTCACAGGGGACAGTAGTGCCGGTAGTCAGTCTGGCCGTCAGTAGTATTAGTTATTGTCTGCGACAGCTGGTGATGATTTCTGCGCGGTAGGATGAAAATTAGTTAAAATATATCTTGATGATGTGCTGTGGTGGTAAGCAAATTCTTTCTGGCATATACTGCACTTCGTTTCCTTGTTTACGCTTCCAACAACTTACAGAAATGCGCTACCTAGGGTGGAAGACATTTTTCTGCTTTTATGTTCCAATAAAGTATCAATCTTATATTACTAATATTCTGAAGCTAAAATATGATTGTGATTTTTTTGAAAAATGAAAATACATGTACAATTTATTTAAGAAAGTTTTTAAAAACAAACAAAAATAAACTGTAAAATATTAAATAATACTGAAATCACTTTGTTGCTATTACCTAAAAACATGTTCAAACAACTAACAACATGGCCGCTCACAGCTAAATCAGCACGGCGCTTGCGCATTGTATTGTATAAACAAGTTCAACGTTAGCGACTCACTGTGTTTTCATAGTTGAGTGCAAAATAATTGTGGTTTAATTTATTGGTAAGAAAGTGCTGCTTGTCATAATATTTATTTGTTAGTAAATTAAATGGTAGTAACCCGCTACGTTAGTATTACTAACGTATGGTACTAAACAGTACAAAGGAAGGAACCACATCAAGATCATCACCTCGGTAGCATTTTAATTGAAGATTAATTGGCCCAACTCAGTTAATCGTTTATTTGTATTGGTCGACGTTAATCGTATAATTAACGCGATCATTGTGAAGTTCTATTAATTATGCTTCAATAAATGTACTGTCGTTGATAAAGGTAATGAAATCACATCGGATTAAATTATGATCTGCGGTTGCGTGGCCCTAGGACTAAATGTCAATCGCACTTTCGCGAGATCACGCAATGCTTGAAATTAATTAGTCTCAGTCGTCACCCTCAACACCACATTAAAAATAAAGAGCTAGTGCATAATATCATCGGGAAAATATACAGTTCACCCTCGAGATACGATGTTAATTCGTTCCAAAGTTGGCATCGTATGGTGAAAAATTCGTATATCGGGGTATAGAAACCATTGTAATTATACAATGCAAACATGCCCTGGTAAAAATCGTCAAATTTTTTATAAAAATGTGTACATATCGACAATTAGCAACAAAATAGTATGTTAACTTTAGTAATTATAGTTACCTACAGTAACTGTATTGTATTTAGTGTATTTAAATGGTTATGATCTGCAATAAAATGCAAAATTATAATGTGTTTACCAAATGCAGTACGTACGGTAAGGAGTTCCTACATTCAAAAGGTACGCATAACATAAACTTTGAAATCACGTCATGTAAGTTTAGCTTGCTAAACCTACACTTAAAACCAAGTTTTAGTATGCATTTTGAACTCTTTTACTGAATTTCAACTTTTTATCACGAAATTTTATTTTTCAGCAGTTCCTATCTTCACTTTCACTATAAAATTTAGCGTGTCTGGTTGAAACCTTTTTCAACCTAAATCAATTAGGCCGAGCGATGCAGTTATAGAAAGCGGCCTCTCGCACACTTGACCATTTAATGGCTACCGAAAAGAAAAATAAAATTTTATTTGCTATACAGGACGTACATACCTTGGGAGTAACGTGGCTTCAGCAGGAACATGTAGCGAGTAAAGCAGAGAAGAGGCAAAAGCGTATCAATGCTAATTATGTTGCTGTACACTTGAAAATAAGTTTAATACGTAATGAATTGGAATTTTTTTAGCAGGCTAAAAGAAGTCCATTCCTGTCTAATTTTTCTACTGGTTTAAAAGAAAAGGTTGATGGTGCAATGCAGAAAATTGCTAGCTAGCTAGCGCTTGTAAAAGGATCCAGAAAAGGTGGTACAGTAGTTTGTCTTGTATGAAATGTGCACAAGAATCAATGTAACCAAACATACAAAGTTTGGATGTATTTATACCCTAGAGGACAGGGCTTTAGCAAGTTTCTGAAAGTAATGTGGATGCGTCAACTATCTTGAGTAGCTAGTTATATATGAGTTACATACATACGATGAATTGTATTTACGTAGTAGAGAACAGGCTCGTCTGCAAAGACATGGTTGAACAAGAAAATAAAACATAAAATCAAAATGAAATAAATAAAACATAAAATGAAATGAATAAAACATGCCACAAAAATATAAATAATGATATACATTCCACACGCATTGGTTTTATGTACCAGTCCACATCAGCAAATTAAACACTTGAAATATTTCTGTCAATGTAGGTTTTTCTGTATCTTCTAGTTCCTCGGCCCTCGCCCATACTAAAGGGTTGCTCCTCTTTAATGCTGATCGCGTGCATGGCCTTCCAACTGTTTCAAATCGTCCGTCGTAAGCTCCTCCTTGTGCTTGCTTTAATAATAACTGCAAATTCTGATTAGTTACGACCATATTCCTTGACAATATTAACAATACGGGCGCTTTCTTCTTATTTATTTATGACTTCCAACTTTGTTGACATGAAAATCATTTTTTCTTCGTTTTGTAACGTTTGTATCGGTCTCAGATTCCATAGCTAACGAAGTAAATATGGATACTGGTAGCTATATACGTATGCTGACTAAAAGTTTATAGTAAAAGAGAGTATAACGCTGAAAATGAATATTTGCTCTCACTTGTGTATTTTACAAGAAATTTCCACGCGAAATGCTGTCCTGAGAGAAGTCGGTCATCATATCTCTTCTAAACGTTCTGAAAATGTTTTCGGCAAACTGTATTTCGGTGTCTTTGTTATTTCGACGTGCGTTATGAGCACACCGACCGCCAAATTTTAACTCGGGCGAAACTTTTCTCAAAATCGTATCGTGAAATAAAATTCGTATAGCGAGGTGAAGATCTCACAATGTTCAACGTCGTAAGGTGAAAAAATCGTATATCAGGGTAATCGTATCTCGAGGGTGCACTGTACATGGAGAACTAATGACGCTGATTCCTTTGTCATCTTCATCCGTTCTCTGGAGTTGTCCTACCTTTGCCTGCTACTAGCGTCATTATCGTCATTAACGTAGTTGATAAATAAGCGGTAAGAGCACACAACAACGAATATGAGAATTGTGACGTCACAATTTTCGAGACTATGTCAGTAAACTTTTTCGCGGTAGAGCTCTGGGGAAATCCTATAAACACCAACCAATGTCTGTCTCACCATGGCAAACAATAGCTCATTCGAAAGCTAAGACTCTGATGTAATGAAACATACAATAAAAAAATTATGTAATTTATGTGCTTTAAAGAGATCCGGTGGTTACCCGTGGTTACTCAGAAGTACCACTGTCAGTTAACCTTAAAACACTTTGTGAAAATGCATCTCTATAACAAGATGCCATAATTTCTTGTGGCATGACAAACAAGCATAGGCAGTAAACTTTTTTATTGTATTATATGGTAATGACATATTAGATTGTTCATGGCAAAACTATACATTCGTAGGTGCTTGATAACCGGTGATACGTACCGTAAATTTTGGCGCATAAGTCGAAAATTTGACACAAAAATTCAAGCTTAAAAATCCGTCCTCAACCTATGCGACAGTCTTGTTTTCAATGACTTTTTTATTTATGACTTGAAAGCTAGTAAAATTTAAATCCAAAAACATCGCAAATCAAAATTACATGACATCGCTAGGATTCTCTACTAAAATAACATATGTTTTTTCGAATATAACGCTTTTTTCGTAGTATCTGCCTACAAGCCTATACTTCAGTAATCCATTTGACATATTCACTATCATCCATGCATCCTTTTTGGTGTACACGAATCACTGTTTCTGACAGAACTCTGTCTTGCGGTAGTGTTTTTCTGAATACATTATCAGAGGTAAGTTTCGTTCTATTGGCTAGATGGGCCAATACGTTAGTGAAGTGTTGTTTTTCATGTCCTGTGGTTTTCACTAAAACGGTTTTCTCTCGTTCTTTTGTTAATTATGGTATTGCTGACGGCACCAAAAAAACATGGGCGTTTTTAAATGTCATCTCCTCAGCTACGCATCGTCTGCCTCTGATGCAGACTGAACTATTCCAATCAAGTGATTCGAGCTAGAGGAGAGAGTTGACTTATATGGCAGGTAGATGTCAAAGCCAGGATTTTTAAGTGAAATAATCTTGCAAGTGGAGATAATTCTTGATTACTATTTTTTCATTTTGTTTGGTTTGTAACAAAAAGCATAATTTTGTTGCTGATTACCAATAAAAAGTTATAAATACATAAATGCAATTTGCAGTTTGTAAATGTGTAAACCACAATAGTTGATACCAAAAAATATTAATGCCAGCTGACAGCATGCAAAAACGCTGTCAAGCTATCTTTAAGTAAAGTTTAGTCAAAATGTGCTAGTCCCCATTTCATGACTTCAAGGATCTTTTCAGAGACTAGAAACTCATGTAGGAAAACATAACACCTCAAATTTTCCATATTGGAGCAATTTCTAATTTAAAGTCGTTTCCTAAACCAAGAGGTTTTTATCAGCAAAAATCAATTGTATACTTTTAAATAAAACCATTAAAGATGAACCCACAAAATTTCTTTGGTAGATTTCATCAGAAAGTATTGAAATTTCCTACCACTTTTGATTGTTTTTTGTTTGAGGTGATCTGACTGCCAGGATGTTTCAGGATTAAAATCAACAAAACTCAATTGTAGTTAAGACATTCTAAAATAAATACATGGAAAATGACGTCACTAGTTGCTATCGTTGCGATAGTTGATATCAGTCATTACGTTCAGGTTGGAAAGTTTCACGCATTTCTATTCTATTGGTTTCTTTGCAATTATAATCGCACTTTTATTTGAGCTGAGCGTTTCAACTGAGACTAAGTTTTGTTAATTTTAATCTTAAAACATTCTGGCAGTCAGATCACCTCAAACATCAAAAACAATTGCAAATGATAGAAAAACATCCGAGACTTTCTGATAAAATCTACTAAAACTCTGCACAAGTTCATATTTAAGAGGTTACTCCAAGGTGGTGACAACTCCAAGTTCATATTTAAGTGGTTATAAAGGGATTCATTCCACAATCTATATTGGAATTCCAAATTTTAGAGCAAAAACTCAGCAAAAAGAATAATTAGTTATCTTTGATCAATGGTTGAGCCAATCATATAAGCTCACACAATTGTTTGAGCAGAGTTAAGCGAATCAGATATCTCCATACAATCAAGCTTGCCTAATTAGCTAATCGTATAACCTCATGCAATTAAGTGGACAGAGTTAAACCAACTACACATACCAATTAAATAACCTAACATAACCGAATTAGCGTGGCCAATAGTGTCAAGATTGTCCTGCATACTAGATGTAGCAATCACAGTACCTGAAGGGGTGGTCATCTTATTCGAATCGGGGTCTGTTAACTTTCCATCTCCTGCTGAAATATGTAAACATTCTCTCTTAAAGATTAAATTGATGTTCAATATAACTTACTCGTTGATTGCTAATTCCTTCCTTTTAGCTAAAATAACTCATGAAACTAAGTAGACAAAGTTAAGCCAATTATATAACTCCACTTAATTGAGTGGACAGCGTTAAGCCAATCATACAACTCCACACAGTCGAGTAGACAGAGTCAAGCCAACTACATACCCTAGGACACTTATGTATTCGCGGCAAATAACTTTCGCATTTTCGCGGAGTCATCCTTTAGCGAAGATTTCATGAGCGAAACTAAACTATCATAACGAACGAGCGAAAACACCAAATTAAATGGCTTTGTTCATTGATATTCACAATAAAATCGTCATATTAGAAATGCAGGCAATTTTCGCGTGTGGTTGGCTCATTGGGCAATTTCTGCTAAACTCATTATAGCTAATACACCGACTGAGCAGCATGGCAAAACAAATTAAGATAATAAGTTTTTTTTGGAAAAACCTACACAAATGAAGAAGATGATGATATTAGTTTAGTCATTAAATTTGTAACTGATGAGGATGATAGTCTGGTAGGGAAAGTCATAAAATTGAATAATAATTAGTGTGGTGATGAATTTTATTACCAACCAAAAACAATAACAACCCGGAGCCATGGCCACCGCAACACCACGTGCTATAAATACTTGAATTCTAATATCGGTACCACATAGGTCACTGCAGCAGGGACCTTGACGTCATTGATAGTCCAGGAAACAAATGGCAGCAAGCGATCAAATTGCATTATTGATATCGCCTACACACTTCTACCTGTGGTTCACAAATAAAAACTACCGTACTTTTCGGACTATTAGCTGCTACTTTTTTCTGATGATTTGAACCACGCGGCTTATATAAGGGTGCGGCTAATCTGTGGCTTTTTCTTTCACCGCTAGGGCGCACTAACGGGAATCTCCAATTAATGTGCCTTTAGCGGTGAAAGAAAATACGAAACAATGCCTCACGGTACTGTTTCATTAGGCACTAAGTTAAAAAGCGTCGGATAATACGAAACTGTGCCGTTCTGCACTGTTCCACTTTAAACAGCAAACTTGCTGCCGCGTTAAAAAGCACAGTCCGGAGTTCTGCGGGCTATACAAAGGTGCGACTTATATACTGTTTTATTATCGCTTTTTGGAAAATAAAACAGATGCGGCTTATATAGAGGTGCGGTTTATAGTCCAAAAAGTACGGTAGTCCCAAATTGAAAAATATTTCATACCAGTGAACTGGACCTGAGGAATCTAATGGTGTTTGTTCCACTGCATTTATTTTCACATCACTATATTTTCGCACTCATCAAAGCTGCGAAATTAAATTGCAGCGAAATTTTACTCTGTACGTTACTCACTTACTCATGAAACTAAATACTAGTGAAATATAAGTGTCCTAGGATATGCCAATTAAATAATATAACCGAATTAGCGTGGCCAATAGTGTCAAGACTGTCCTGCATACTAGATGTAGCAATCACAGTACCTGAAGGGGTGGTCATCTTATTCGAATCAGGGTCTGTTAACTTTCCATCTCCTGCTGAAATATGTAAACATTCTCTCTTAAAGATTAAATTGATGTTCAATATAACTTACTCGTTGATTGCTAATTCCTTCCTTTTAGCTAAAATAACTCATGAAACTAAGTGGACAGAGTTAAGCCAATTATACAACTCCACTTAATTGAGTGGACAAAATTAGGCCAATCATATAACTCCACTTAATTGAGTGGACAGAGTTAAGCCAAACATATAACTCCACACAGTCGAGTAAACAGAGTCAAGCCAACTGCGTATGCCAATTAAATAACCTAACATAACCACGTTAGCATGGTCAATAGTATTAAGACTGTCCTACATACTAGATGTAGCAGTCACAGTACCTGGAGAAGAGGCCATCTTATCTGAACCGGAGTCTGTATAGCTTCCATCTCCAGCTAAAATATGTAAACACTGTCTCTTAAAGACTAGGTATATTCACAAAGTGTGACACAACATTGCTATTTATACCAGCTGTAGCAGAATCATTGGTGACTCCATCAACCTTAGCTTCAGTATAAGAGGTTTGTCTTGCAGGAATATGCAAACAATGGTTTCGTAAGCAATAATCAAAAACTCCTAAGTTGAGTAAATCCTTCCTCTTTCTCCAAACAACCCACAAACACGGACTTACAGTGGTGATCATAATTGTTTGTAATACATTACATACATAATGTAATATGTAATATTACATTATTACATATTACGTATTATATATTACATATTTACATATTACGTATTACATTACATATTACATAATATGTAATGTAATACATTACATTACATATTACATAATTGTAATTGTTTTCATCTTCTTTATCATTTATGACATAAACTCACTTCCTTTATTATCTCAGACCATACATACTATACATATTAGAGAAGCAAGCTTTGTAAACACTCTGTCTGCTCATAAAATTATTCTTAGGAAACAATCTATTTATTGGGCACCCATTTATCTTATCCTGTGATTGACAATGAGGGCTGACCAACTGAATATGAAGATGCTACAATTACTAGAAGGCGACCGATTTAATTTCATAAAATTACATCTATACATAAATTTATACACAGATACATACAGATATTATATTATAATATTATTATATTATATTATTATATTATACACATTTATATACAGATTTTACTGAATTTTTGTCATAATTATGACAAAAATTTTATGTCATAATTTTTGTCATAATGTTACACCAAAGCCAGACTAAAAATCAAATATGAGTTAATATTTAGTAATTTTCATGTGTAGAACTTCCTTAAGTTTCTTTATTGTGCAAGTATTGCCACAATTCATCTTATAAGTACTTAAACTGTGAATTACAAACAAATGTGTTTATTTTAAGCAGTAACATAATTACAATAACATAATAATACAATAACATAAATACAATAAAATAATTACGATAACCTTTGTACTTTTCATTTTTCTGTTCTTACCAATGTGGAAATTCTGAAGTTAAATTTTCTCCAGCTGCTGAGCAAACAAACGTGATACTCTCTACCGCATAATTGTAATTTGGAATTGTGTTTACATTATCATTTTAGTTGAGGAAATATACTTTGTACAGCTGCCACAGCAGGCACTTAATATAAAAGTAAACCATCTTAATTTAGAAGTCAACTTTGCTTTCTCTTATCTAGTTGAACTCAGTTCATCTTAACGAATATCAGCATGTCGCTGCTTCATCTCTATTTGGTGTACCGCGTATCTTCTAACCGGACGTTTCTACCGGACGTTCTATCTCCGAACAAATAAAAAGTCATTAAAATGTGATTATAACATTGTAGGTACTTCTTGTACATTGTTTGAATCTTATTCAATGCAATTTTTTCTCAAAACTTCAGTTTTGCCAATATTATTACAGTAGACGCTTTTATAACATAAATCCCAGATATTGTAAAAAATTCATGGTAACTTTTTGCTTCCAACTACGTAAAAAATTCCATATAAAGTAAAGTGCCAAGTCAGGTGAGTTTTCAAATTCGATTTGAACGTTAATCTATCTCGCCGCACTTGCGGAAAAAAAATGACCAAACACATCGTCAAATGTGTCAACAAAACAGTGAATACGGTAGCTGCTCAATTATTCGGAAGTACAAAGGCAATCGATTGGTGCAGGTCTTACAGAGTCGGTCCAACAATCCGAATGTCACGAGTTGGAGTATCGTAGAAATTTTTCTTTTGTCATAACCTTGACACTTATATACAGATAGATGATGAACATGTAGCACCAATTTTTTGTAAAATATTCTGATGTTTTGCTTTCTTGTAAATGTATGAAATATTTGTTATTAGTTTTACTTTGTAGAGTAAATTTAGCTGTTTAGAAAAAAAGCAAATCCTTGAAAATAAACGTTGAATATGTATGCTCCCCATCAACTTATTATAAAATTACCGCAATCATGGTCTATAAAACAAGTGAGATTGATCAGAAAAAGGAGGAAAGCTGTCATTGCAAACTAATAATGCTGCAGCTACGGTACAGCTTACAAATTAAAAAAGTCGAGTCAAGTTTTTTCTTTTTGTATGCCCAAAGGGGTGAGTTTGAAAAGATCTTGGAATGGAATAGGCAATTTACATGTATTTTAATGTTCTTATAACATAAAACCCCTATAACGTAAACGTTCCTGAAACCGATTATTTACGTTGTAGGAGCGCCTACTGCATTATCTTTGCCAAAATTCAACTAAATAAAAATGTGGCTTGACATGATTATTAATGAAAGGGTTCAAATATCAAGCCCACAATTCTTAGCAAACTGTAACTCAATAAATACTGAAGCACCGTACTTTTATTCAACATTAAAAGCTTTTTGCCTAACTGCTATTTACCAAACCTTATCTTCCATATTATTTATAGCTAGTAATAGCACCCGACAGATACAGAGGTCGTGAGAGGTCGTGAGAGATTGTCAAGTGTGCCAATAAAGAACAGCAACTAATTATATGCACAACAATTCAGGCCCTGTGCCAGGTCATCGGTTGGTGCAACTGCTAGCACGCCGGGTTGTAGACCCGAATGTGTGAGTTCTAATCTCATGCGAAGCAATCTTTTTCCCAGCATCCAGCTGTGGCTTCTGATAAACACGGTATTTGTTATATCAAAGAGTAAACGGCTTGTAATATTATACAGCGGAGATTGTTAAACATCTATGAATCTTTACTATAATAAGATTAGTGTCTGTATGACTGTCTGCCCATTCGTCTGTTCGAGGTCAGGCAGAGTGTTAGGAAAAAGATCACCCTTACTTAGACATTCTCATTTTGCAGCCAAGCCCACTACCATCTGCGCCGCTACAGAATAATTGTGCGCATAATTATTACACATGATGATCTCTCATGAGCAGCTCAGGACTGCCAGAGTGCTAGTTAGTATGGAATACAGCTACAGTCAGGGCCGTATCCTCCTATACTGCAGCTACTGCCATGGCAGTACCATTTTTTGATGCTCAAAATCCCGGAATTCACGTCATTTTTGCTTGACTTTAACCCTTTGGCTGGGGAAACGACCAAAATGTCGTTTATCGGTTGCGTGGGGAAACGACATTTATGTCGCTTTTGGTAGACGTTTATAAAGCTGTCTCTAGTAACGTTAAACAAAGGATATCAATGCTAGTAAGTTTTAAACATAGAGTTATCTCCCCCTAGAGTGATAACTGTGCATTCAACAACACTAACGTTTCCGGTGCCAACAAGGAGCGTTTAGGCCACGCCCCTTTTTTGTGCTCGTCAATCGTAGTGATCAACAGAACAATAACGTCAGCCATGAGAATGATCATGAATTTCCAGTTAAGATAGTAATTATTGCTCATATTAAAGAAATGATGATTATAGTTTATTACTCTAATATATGCTTATTATTTAAAGCAATTCAATGCCTACATGCATTGAAAAGGCACTGAATAGATGGTGTTAAGTAAGTGAGTTAATGCAATCAGTTACTCCAATGATATACAGCCCCCACACATGAGGGGCTGTATATCATTGGTTATTCATAGATAGGATAGATAGTCATACTGGGGTTGTATTACATTGGTGTGATGGGAAGCTAATCGACTGCCATCAACTGAAAGTATTGACATTGTATGGTGATAGAGTGATTCATTGTCACCTCAGTTCACAAACAGCCCTTGCATGTAATCTTAGATTTCAATACATATCAATCAAATACATAGACTAGCTTGAAGCAAAGATGTCCACTAGTTAGTGGACATCTTTGCTTGATGTAAGCAAGCAAAAAGTTTGAAAGTTAGAGTGGCAAATGTTGTTATATGTTAGATAAAAATAAATTATACTTAATTATACTAAATTATAATTATTTAAAAATAAAATAGACTTTTTATTACTTTATTTATTAAATAAAGTAATAAAAATTAGCTATGATTACAATAATTTTTTCTTGTAATTATAGCTAAACAGATTATGATTAGCATTACTTGCTAATTAATTTACATTTAAACACGTTTGCAATTTCATTTTTCTTCCTAATTCATTTCAACAAAAAACTTCTTTCATGATATGAAATTTAAAAGTGGTAGTTGTTTAAATAAGCTTGAAAACATTTGCAGTTGTTTTTATTTTCTCTCTTTTCTTCATTTATTTCAATTACACAAAACACTTTTCATAATATGTTGTTTGAAAGTTAAAGTGGCAAATGTTGTTATATATTAAATAAAAATAAATTATACTTAATTCTACTAACTATAATTATATAAAAATAAAATATACTTTTTTATTACCTTATTTATTAAATAATTTTTCATTGTAATCATAGCTAAACAGATTATATTTAGCCATTACTTGCTAATTATTTTACATTTAAACACATTTACAGTTTTATTTTTTTTCCTAATTTATTTCAACAAAACACTTCTTTCATGATATGAAATTTAAAAGTTGTAGTTGTTTGAATAAGCTTGTAAACATTTACAGTTGTTTTTATTTTCTCTCTTCTCTTCATTTATTTCAATTACACAAAACACTTTTCATAATATGTTGTTTGAAAGTTAAAGTGGCAAATGTTGTTATATATTAAACAAAAATAAATTTAATTTAATTCTACTAACTATAATTATATAAAATAAAATATACTTTTTTATTACCTTATTTATTAAATAATTTTTCATTGTAATCATAGCTAAACAGATTATATTTAGCCATTACTTGCTAATTATTTTACATTTAAACACATTTACAGTTTTATTTTTTTTCCTAATTTATTTCAACAAAACACTTCTTTCATGATATGAAATTTAAAAGTTGTAGTTGTTTGAAAAAGCTTGCAAACCTTTAGAGTTGTTTTCTTTTTCCTCTTAATTCATTTAAACTGCTTAAAAATATTTTCTTATGATATGAAGTTTAAAAGTTAGAATAGTAAATGTTATATAAAAATAAATTGTCTGTCCAAATACTTTTTTATTACTCGGGCAACACCGGGTAGTACAGCTCATAGTTGATGGCAGTTGATTAGCTTCCCATCACACCAATGTAGTACAACCCCAGTATGACTATGTATGTTATCTATGAGTAACTGCTTGCATTAATTACCTTCACTTTCACTCACTATCTATTCAGTGCCTTGGCAAGTCATGTAGGTATCAGGGATTACGTGTATGTCACAATTTCCATTTTCATAATTCATTTCCATATTATTTCCATTTCCATAATTCATTTCCATAATTCATTTCCATATTATTTCCATTTCCATGTTATTTCCATTTCCATAATTCATTTCCATATTATTTCCATTTCCATAAAAGTTCCATAATTCATTTCCATATTAATTCCATTTCCAAAATTCATTTCCATATTATTTCCATTTCCATATTATTTCCATTTCCATAATTCATTTCCATATTAATTCCATTTCTCTACTTCATTTCCATAGTATTTCCATTTCCATAATTCATTTCCATATTATTTCCATTTCCATAAAAGTTCCATAATTCATTTCCATATTAATTCCATTTCCATAATTCATTTCCATATTATTTCCATTTCCATAGCATTTCCATAATTCATTTCCATATTATTTTCATTTTCATACCATTTCCATACTTGTAAAATAAAATTTCTATATCCATTTCCCTAAAATTATGGAAATATTTATGTTTATGGAAATAAAAAAGTAAACATTTCCATAATATGTTTAGCAATCCCTGGTAGGTATTGAATTGCTTTAAATAATAAGCATATATTAGAGTAATAAACTATAATCATCATTTCTTTAATATGAGCATTAATTATTATCTCAACTGGAGTTCATGATCCTTGTTTAACCCTTCTCATGGCTGATGTTATTGATCTAGTCAATCACTACGACTGACTAGCACAAAAAAGAGGCGTGGCCTAAACGCTCCTTGTTGGCACCGGAAACGCTCGTGTAGTTATCACTCTAGGGGGAGATAACTCTATGGTTTTAAATATCATCAACGAGATATTAGTCGATGAATTACAATATGAAATGATTATCTGAAAGGCGTTGCTTTGTGCTAAAAGCTAAAGAAATCGCGCCTCCTTGGAAAGGAATAAAAGTTGGAAAACCCAGTCAAAATCGGCTCGACTTTCAAAACAGTAAAATAAAAAATTATTTGATCATGCGATCGTTAGTGATTTTTTGTCTGATCAGAATAAAAATTGTTCAGATGATACAAGTGATGTAAACTTTTTGGACTTTTATTATACTTGGAATATACAGAGAAAAACAATCGATATAGTAACTCGCACGGCAATGTTATAGTGTTGGACTTTACCGAAAGGAATGCTTTCAAGCATTTCATACAGAGACAATTTTACATGGTTGTATTTTTTGTAGTAGTAGATATGTAAATGAATGCTTAAGTACAAAATATTTTGTTCATAGAAATGAATTTAAGTTTGAGCTATGCATGTAACATGCACAGCACAAACTTAAATCTACTACTTGCTCAGTATTATAGACTATAGTATGAATGCATTATTTTTAACATGGTGCTCTATTAATTTTACTTTTTAACTTTACAATATTATTTAGTTAAATTATTTCATAGGAGAATCCTCGTCTCCTACACCATTCAGCATTGTACCCGGTGATAATTCTACCTCATGCTAGCTGAGGCCAACCCCTTTAGCAGTTTTTATTCACATTATATTTTTAATAAGCGTTGTTAAAGACAATCTCAATAAACAGTTTTATATTTAGAAAACTGGATTATAATGCCAAATTTGCTGTTAGAACATGTGCCTCATCAGGAGCCAAGTGTGCTAGATTTGCACCATTTTGGCTAGTTATACTAAAAGATTTCCCGGGGTTCTCCCCCGGGAAGTATTTTAGTACAACTAGTCAAAATGGTGCAAATCTAGCACACTTGGCTTGTGATGGACCTCCGGAGCCCCCACCGAGAGGGCGCTCGGCACCCCTCTTGGACTCTCCCCGCAGTACCATTTTCAAACAGGTAGATACAGCCCTGGCTACAGTGGCTTGGTAGGCGGCAGTGTAGAACATAGACCTATTAACTATACGACCTACATATATAGACCTATTAACTATATAAGTATAGTTAATAGGTCTATGGTGTAGAATGTCATAGCAAACAAGGCAAGCTGGAGAAGACAATAACAAAAAATTCTCTACTCACTCTATCAATGCTAACTATAACTACAAACAAAGCTCTACACTGCTGGCAACAGAAAAGAGACTCATTGATTGGATTCTAATGTACAGTGTTCCTTCATTTATTACGGTTAATGGAGACCAGAACCTCGCAATAGGTCTAAATCTATGAAGCAGCATCATAAACAAGCATTTTTCATTTTTTTACTTCACAAATAAAAACAGAAAAACAGTGGACCTGCGACGACTGCTATCACGATGAAATGATCTCACTGTGCCATAATATGGGAGATTTATGAATTTCATGCATTTTAATTGCTTTAATTTTTTAATGAATATTTTTTACTCTGCAAAAGCTGAACTGCAAAGTAGCTAGGAATACTGCAAGGAAACACTGTACATGTGTGCAAACTAGTTAAATCTATTAAAATGCGTGGCACGAAATTTTGCTATGTACCAGCTGAAAAATGGCCATGGGTAGCATTGTCATATCCAGAAGTCATAGAAGTGCTCCCTCCAGCTGAAATATGTAAACATTTTTGTTAGCATCGATACTACATGTAGTCTTCTGAAACGTTGAATAAGTCTACTTTGAATAAGTCTATGTTGAATAAGTCTACATTGAATAAATCTATTTTGAATAAGTTTATGTTGAACAAGTCTATGTTGAATAAGTCTATGTTGAATAAGTCTATGTTGAATAAGTCTATGTTGAATAAGTTTACGTTGAATAAGTCTACATTGAATAAGTCTATGTTGAATAAGTCTATGTTGAATAAGTCTATGTTGAACAAGTCTATGTTGAACAAGTCTACGTTGAATAAGTCTACGTTGAATAAGTCTACGTTGAATAAGTCTACGTTGAATAAGTCTACGTTGAATAAGTCTACGTTGAATAAGTCTACATTGAATAAGTCTATGTTGAATAAGTCTATGTTGAACAAGTCTATTTTGAATAAGTTTATGTTGAATAAGTCTATGTTGAATAAGCCTATGTTGACTAAGTCTACGTTGAATAAGTCTGTGTTGAACAAGTCTATGTTGAATAAGTCTATGTTGAACAAGTGTATGTTGAACAAGTCTGCGTTGAATAAGTCTATGTTGAATAAGTCTATGTTGAACAAGTCTATGTTGAATAAGTCTATGTTGAATAAGTCTATGTTGAATAAGTCTATGTTGAACAAGTCTATGTTGAATAAGTCTATGTTAAATAAGTCTATGTAGTTTTTAGGATGTGAGCCTAAATACTTTAGAGCTAAAGTTTGAATCTTATCCAATGCAATTTTTTCCAAAACTTCATCTTTGCCAATATTATTACAGTAGACGCTACTATGACGTATACCTCTTATGACGTAAATTCCAGATATCATAAACGATTTATGGTAAGTGTTTGCTTCGAACCACATAAAAAGTTTCATATGAAGTAAAGTGCCAAGTCGGGCGAGTTCTGAAATTCGATTTGAACATTAAACTATCTCGCTACACCTGCGGAAGAAAAATGATACGTGTATAGCATAATAACTCTTATATACATATTTATATATATTTATATATATATATATATACAGTCAAACATGGATAACTCGCCCTCGGATAGCTCGAACAAATGGTTAACTCGAACGGTTTTGTTTGGTCCGTTCCCACATAATGATAAATTGCTATAGATAACTCAACCTCAACTTTGTTAACTCGAACAGTTTTTTGCCCAACGGCTACCGAAACGGGTGTTATCGCTTTAGAAAATCACTTTATTCCAAGCCATAGAGGTAAACCTCAACTTTTCGTAAATCATAAGCGCCGTTATTACCACCATCGGCAAAATGTTTTTGTCAACGACTTTTCTAAAGGTTTGGTGAAATTTGATTTTTACCAAACATCCGCTTAGCGATGGCCCTCTGGAAGCAAGGAAAAGTGAGGTAACCTTCGCATAAACTTCAAGAAAAATCGGCAGAATTGATCTTGGTTAAAACGCTCAAAAGAAAAAGACGTCTTTTCTTCTGAGCATTTCAAGAGCGATCAAGTTTTGCCAATTTTAATCTAAAAAACGTCCTGGCAATCACATCACCTCAAACAACAAACCAATCTCAAGTGATTGAAAAATATCTATACTTCCTGATTAAAAATATTTAAAACTTTGCATGAGAGGCCCTTTAACTTGCAACAAGCAATCTATGCTTTTGATTTATATTATAGTTTGTATATGTGCATGTATTTACTAATAAATTAGTAAATACATGGACTTGTGACAGTGCTCTGATAACTTGAACGCTCTGATAACTTGAACACTTTCGCTCGGTCCCGTGAAGTTTGAGTTATTCATGTTTGACTGTATATATAGATATATATAACTTCCGCAACATTCTAGTTTATCGTGATAGATTGTCAGATGCGTTAACAAAACAGTGAACAGGGTAGTTTTCCAATTATTCGGAAGTACAAAAGCGATCGATTGGTGCAGGTCTTACGGAGTCGGTCTAACAATCCGAATGTCACGAGTTGGAGTATCGTAGAAAGTTCTCTTTTGTCCTAACCTTGACACTTATATACAGATAGACGACGAAAACGTAGCATCGATTTTTCGCAACGTATTTTGTTGTTTTGCTTTCATGTAAATGTATAAAGTATTTGTTATTATTTTTACTTTGTAGAGTAGATTTAGATGTTTATAAAAAAAGCAAATCGTTAAAAACAAACATCGAAGATGTATGCTTCCCACTAACTTATTATAAAATTACCGCGATCATGGTCTATAAAAACAGTGACATTGATCAGAAAAAGGAAGAAAGTTGTCAATGGAAACCAATAATACTGCAGTTATGCTACAGCTTACGAATTAAATAAGTTAAGTCAAGTTTTCCCTTTTTGTACGCCCAAAGGGGTAAGTTTGGAAAGATCTTGGAACATATTAGGCAGTCTACATGTATTCTACTGTTCTTATAACTTAAAATCCCTATAACGTAAATGTTCCTGGAATGGATTATTTACGTTGAAAAATTGTAAACTCTCTACTCACTCTATTAATGCTAACTATAACTACAAACAAAGCTCTACACTACTGGCAACAGAAAAGAGACTCATTGATTGGATTCTAATGTACAGTGTTCCCTCAATTGTCTCACGGTTACTGGAGACTAGAACCTCGCAATAGGTTTAAATCTATGAAGCAGCATCATAAAAAAGCGTGTTGCATTTTTCACTTCACAAAATAAAAACAGAAAAACAGTGGATCTGCGACGACTGCTATCACGATGGAATGATCTCACTGTGCCATAATATGGGAGAGATTTATGAATTTCGTGCATTCTAATTGCTTTAGTTTTTTAATGAAAATTTTTTACCCCGCAAATGCTGAACTGTGAAGTAACAAGGAATATTGCAAGGGAACACTTTACATTTGTGCGAACTAGTTATGTCTATTAAAATGCGTGGCACAAAATTTTGCTATGTACCAGCTGAAAAATGGCCATTAGTGGCAGTGCCATATCCAGAAGTCATAGAAGCACTCCCTCCAGCTGTAATATGTAAACATTTTCGTTAGTATCGATACTAGTTTTCTGAAAAAACTAAAAGCCTTATAGAACGTTGAATAAGTCTATGTGAAATAAATCTATGTTGAATAAGCCTATGTTGAATAAGTCTACATGGAATAGGTCTACGTTGAATAAGTGTACGCTGAATAAGTCTACATTGAATAAGTCTACGTTGAATAAGTCTATGTTGAATAAGTCTATGTTGAATAAGTGTACGCTGAATAGGTCTATGTTGAACAAGTCTACGTTGAATAAGTCTACGTTGAATAAGTCTACGTTGAATAAGTCTACGTTGAATACGTCCATGTTGAATAAGCCTACGTTGAATAAGTCTATGTTGAATAAGTCTACGTTGAATAAGTCTATGTTGAATAAGTCTATGTTGAATAAGTCTACGTTGAATAAGTCTACGTTGAATAGGTCTATGTTGAATAAGTCTATGTTGAATAAGTCTACGTTGAATAAGTCTATGTTGAATAAGTCTATGTTGAATAAGTCTACGTTGAATAAGTCTATGTTGAATAAGTCTACGTTGAATAAGTATATGTACTTTTTAGGAATCGAGGCTAAATACTCAAGAGCTAATATCTACATCAAACATATAAATAGCTACAAAATGTATATATATTTCTTAAATATCAAATTCTCCCTTCTAACAATCACATAAAATATTTTCTAATTTTTCTCAAAAATTCTTTAAACATTTTGTCATAAACTTCAATATGCATTTAGTACTATAATAGCTATGATAAAAGTTATAAATTATGAAATTATAATTATAAACACAAAATGCAAAATGACTGAATGAAAGCAACTCTTACAGTACTTAAGAAACACAAATTCATCAGATTCTTAAATAGCCATTTCAATTTCATTAAACTTTTGGCAATGAATGCATTCTTCAACTGAAATCAAAATTTTCCCAGAGTAGAACCTGTCATTATGTCTGAGCTTTTCCTCCCCACAAACCAATGTTGTGTCCTAGCAACCTATGTACAGTAACCATTTTTATTTTGTGACTTCAACTATGGCAGTTCAGCTGTATTCCAGTTTCACAGCCACTCAAGTTTCTTCATTTTTATCTAATAATGATAATTAATGTTTAAAATCGCAATGGTTTTTTTAAATAGTAAATTGCAGAGTCAGTATGGTGTACAGCAGGAGACCACACTTTGCGTATTGAGGTTGAAATAAAAATTCCTGCTTAAAAGTTAAAAGCTATCAGCGCCTCTCCGTGACTAATCCTTGGTAAAAGCAAACCGACATAGATCTGTTTAAATCTACATAGCTTCATACTATCACATAGATACATGCATTTCACTGATGAAATGTTCTGAAAATTCTAAAATAAAAAAGAAGAGATATTAGCCAAAATGTCATAATTTTGTGATGGCTTTGATAGTGTAAAACCCGATGAATGGAGGAATATCATCAAATAACATATAAATTTTTTCCATCATACAAGTTGACTAAATTTCAATTTAAAAGCTGGTTGAGGATTTATAAACAAATCACTAGCAACAGTTGTCTTTTCAAAATGGTGTCCTCAACTTAAAGTTACTTTATTATTCTGTGACAAGTCTGGTACAAGGCAATGTCTAAATAAAGCTGTTTATCCTTCACCTGGCTGCACTAAAATGTGTTGTACCCACGATGTATGAGCTTATAGTAGACAAAAACAAACGAAAACAATTATATCGATCCTAAAATGTTAAGAAAGTGTTCAAAGGATATTAAACATTGGTTCATATCTTCCTTTTATATATTTCAAGTTCTTTAGAATTCTTGTGCATATAAACATTCGTTCACATACGTGTATATATTATTCCTATTTTTTTAGCTTGTAGCATAACGCAATGCACCTTCAGATAACCATTTCCTATCATTAATCACAGATAAATATGTTGCCGACAATATTTAGGACTTAATAAGATTGATATCCTTTTCCCGTGTTACTAAGCGACAGCTTTATCAACTTCTACTAAAAGCGTCAAAAATGTCATTCACCCCCAGAACTGATAAAACTCATTTATGCAGTTTCCCCAGAAAAAGGGTTAAAATCAAATTGTTTGCTTGTATCGCATGCTTATTACATATATAAGTAAATATTGAAGCAAACATACCATATTCAAGAGAACAGAAGAAACTGTAATTCTGAGGAGAGGTGCAACTGAAACTGCTTATCCTGCTAGATTCTGTCAGCGTACTATCTGTAAAAACCACCAAAATAGATGAATAATAATAATTAACAATAATAATAATAATTAGATCATATCAAACAATTGTCATAAGACTACATTAAAGGGTCACTCATGTCAAATTTTAAAAAAATTTATCAAAGATTATAGATGCTATTCTATCATTTTAGATTGTGTTTGTTGATTTAAATGATCTGACTGCCAGAATGTTTCAAAATTAAAATCTACAAAATTTAATCATAGTTAAAACGCTCAGATCAAGCAAATCTTGATCTCAGAAAACTAGCTAAACTAGAAATTTTGATATTCACATTTCATTTGTAACTTAACTTACCAGCTTCATAGAGTAAACATATCTTAGAACTTAACTTACCAGCTTCATAGAGTAAACATATCTCAGAACTTAACTTACCAGCTTCATAGAGTAAACATGTCTCAGAACTTAACTTACCAGCTTCATAGAGTAAACATATCTCAGAACTTAACTTACCAGCTTCATAGAGTAAACATGTCTCAGAACTTAACTTACCAGCTTCATAGAGTAAACATATCTCAGAACTTAACTTACCAGCTTCATAGAGTAAACATATCTCAGAACTTAACTTACCAGCTTCATAGAGTAAACATGTCTCAGAACTTAACTTACCAGCTTCATAGAGTAAACATATCTCAGAACTTAACTTACCAGCTTCATAGAGTAAACATGTCTCAGAACTTAACTTACCAGCTTCATAGAGTAAACATATCTCAGAACTTAACTTACCAGCTTCATAGAGTAAACATATCTCAGAACTTAACTTACCAGCTTCATAGAGTAAACATATCTCAGAACTTAACTTACCAGCTTCATAGAGTAAACATATCTCAGAACTTAATTTACCAGCTTCATAGAGTAAATATGTCTTGTAAATTAACTTACCAGCTTCATAGAGTAAACATATCTTAGAACTTAACTTACCAGCTTCATAGAGTAAACATGTCTCGTAACTTAACTTACCAGCTTCATAGAGTAAATATGTCTCGTAAATTAACTTACCAGCTTCATAGAGTAAACATGTCTCAGAACTTAACTTACCAGCTTCATAGAGTAAACATGTCTCGGAAGTACCATTCATAAACGCCATGAATCGGTAACTAGCCTTGTTTGAATTCGAAAGCGTTGAGCTGTAAAACACAAACAGGTTAAGAATAAGTTACGTGGTTTACTAGAATTATTTATACAAGGAACATAATAGTATGATTTTTCTGACTTTTAGACCCAAACATTGAGCAACTTGTGTTTTACAAATACCAAGTTTCCAAACAACGATAGTGTTGCAACACTTGGGTGTGCTAAAACACTGCACTGAGCCAACAAGAACATCATGTTTCTATAGGGCGGTATAGTAGAGCCATGATTGTGCGACGCCTTATGTCAATGTTGTACTTTCACGAGGTCACACATGCAAAAGTGCGGCGCCATTGATCTATATGGTCGTTTTCATGGCACAAATATGGCGCATCGCACGTGTATTTTGCTTCCAAACAGTGACGCTGAATCACCACAGAAGAAGAGTGTCATAGCTGTTTCCATGGCATTGCAGCGCCATATGCGGGTGTGTCACTACGCTATCGCTATAAGAAACTTTAGTAAAAATTGTAACAGAGAAAGGGTGCATTTAGAATCCCTACGTGTAAGTGCGGGCAAAATTGTTACATACTAGGTAAGGTTCTAATCGCATATCTCTCACAGGTTTAGAATAAATATGGCAGTAAATATGCTTAGATAGGGATCAAAGATAATAGAGTAGCTTCTGTTGACACCAACTAAGCGTAGCATGAGCTAACAGCAAAGATTGGAAGAAAACGATTGGTTCGATTCTACGATGTTAACAAAATGTTCAAAGCATAGTAAACTTTCATACCTTCCTTCTGTAGTTTTAATATGATAAATCCCAAAATTGCTGATGTGGGTGGAAGAAATCCATGCTTTTTTTAAAATCAATATAACAAATAAAAGAAAACACGAGCGAACGGTTTTTGGGTCAATTCTTTGAAAAATCCACAAAGAGGTCTAGTTGTTTATCTATCTGTTTGGTCTAGCTGCTAAATTAATTTTTATTAAAATTTGCATCAAACTCAGTTTCGAGTGCTTCAGTTACGCTGAAGTTACGCTGCTGTTATTGGCATGCAAACAGCACCTGTTCCTCCACCAGGTTAATCTGAGAAGTGAGTGATGCTTCAACGAGCAAGGCACTAGAAATATATAAAAAAATATTTTCGAGTTGTTTGCAGAGAATGTATTAATACAAGTTATTTACAACATCTCTTCCACAATTAATGTTCTGTGCAGAATAACACATATTCATCGGAATAAGTAGGCCTTCACAAGTCATAAAAGTATTAAAGTCACGCTTTTCAACTAATTGTTATGGAAACAACAATAATAATATTTATTATTAGGGAATTGGGATCGGCTGACATCCTCAGGAAGGTTCTGTCCATCCCAGCCCAGTAGAACTAGGCCGATGACAGAAAATAACACCAGCTTAGGCTGTGATAAAACCGATAATAATACTAATTATAGAGTAAAAGAATTAATTATTAATTAATTCTATAATTACAAGAGTAATTATAGAAAATAAATGATGGAATAACAAGAATAGTGCATTGCAATATATCTAGACGGTGTGGATTCAAAACATCTAAGCAGTGGTACGACGGCCAGACAGAAACAGTTTTAGAGAACGAGAAAGCAAAAATAATATGAGATATGAGCATTCAAATAGATCATGTGATACAGGCTAGATGACCAGATATAGTATTGATAAGATAGACCACATATAGATAATAGATGTGGCTGTACCAGGAGATGGGAAAGTGAGAGACAAAGAACGGGAGAATGAGAATTATCAGGACTTATCAAGAGAGTTAAGGAAGGTCTAGAAGACATCTGTGACGATTGTCTCTGTCGTGATTAGGGTGTGAGCTGCCTCACCCTATAGTGGTTGGGGCGAAAGGTGCAGTCAAGAAACTGGAAGAAGAACTAATAAAACTGAAGCTTGACAAGAAGGAAATCCCAGAAGTGTAATTTGCTGCACTGCTGGGATCGGCTAGAATACTCATGCAGATTTTGGATCTACTAGGTTAGTTGTTCTGACCCGAGTTCCAAAGATACTAACACCGGCTTAACATCATGCTGTGTGAACTATCAATATTAATAATTATAATATTAAAAATAATTATAATAATATTAATAATAATTACAATAATAAACAGTAGAAGAAGACAGTGACAACCCTCTGGCTCTTAGATGGGGCAAGAGAGTTCACTTACAACCAACATTAAAGGTTGACTTGCAACAAAATTCACATTACAGTTATTTGGTATCAAAAGATTCACCATGTCTTACTCTGCTGTGTTGTAGGTTCAAAATATGCAGAAATGTGATTACAAGCTCTTAAAAGCTCAAAAACAAAACGCCGCCGTAGATTGGAATCTGTTTATTTCGATGACGTAGCCATGAAATTTGGTTATCGTCTTGTCACGTATGTTCTCACGTGAATTGAAAGGCCAATAAAAAGCTCAATATAAAACTTATCGTAGTACTAGTTTATGACAAACACGTCGGGTGTTACCGAAGACCCTGTATCAAATATAGATGCTCGCTACTTTACAGTTTTGTTTCGGCCTGGTCTAATCGGTAAGTCGTAATCTGATCATGTGACCCAATACTTCGCAAATAATTTCTGCAGCCCTTTTCGATTATCACAGGTGACCAACAGGTTCGTCATGATTATTAGACAATGATATGCACTCCTTCGAGCTAAGGTTAAAAAATTAAATGAATTTTTACGGTAAGTTATAAGATATCACTGCTAAAAGTGACAGCATTACAATGACAATAAAATAAACGTGTAAAAACAATAGACATGGTTTTGTTGAATTCGTGAAGTCTATTTGTAAAAATATTTCGACGAATAAGGTTGCATGAAAGTGTAAACAGAAACCATCTCTCACAACTGCGTCACATTTGGGCCGTTTTGGAAAGAGAATCCAAACTACATCGGTCTCGTGTGGCTGCGATTAACTGTTCGATTGTGAGCTTTCAAGAGCTTGTAATCACATTTCCACATATTTGGCCCCTACAATACAACAGAGTAAGACTTGGTGAATCTTTTGATACCAAACAACTGTAACATGAATTTTATTGCAAGTCAACCTTTAAAGGTTGTGATAAAGTCTCTCCTAATAATAATAATAATTTTGATATTTTCTAGTCTTGTAAGATGCCTTCATCATCCTCTCCATGCTGTCTGATCAGTAGTATAACGACCTGTCTCTGCCTGGTTTAACTGTTTATGACCTGCCAGGCAATGTAGACTCTGCTGAGAGTCCTCTCCAAGTCACGGCCTTAACTCGTATACTTGTTTTGTCCATATTTCATCATAAACAGTGAGTGATGTGTATCTGTCAGGGTTTTTTCCTTAACTGCCGATTCTAACAAGAACCTAACCTGAGCAGCAACAGGGTTTATGATCCAGTGGAGTGTCATGCTCCAAGCTGATATTAGTGACTCCCTGTTAAGGTCAATCCATTGCTGGCACAGAAAGTACTAAATACCTTAGGGAAGGGGACCTTACCGGATACCAGTATACTACCAGACAAAGAGCTGAGATTTTACCTTTTAATAATAGTGATATAGATAATAATAATAATATAGATCTCTATAATAAGAACGGTGTCTGTCCGTCTGTCCAGAGCCACGCTAAGAGCGTTAAGAAAAAAGAGTGTCTTGACAAGAACTGAACCCGGTCCTTCTGATTCAAAGGCTAGCACACTCTACTACGCCACTCAATCACCTTGTTTTACCACAAAATAATGATGGATATATGACGATCTCTCACGGCGCGCGAGACTAGCGAATTAGTAAATAATAATGCTATATGTGATATTACAGTTATATAAACAGGGGCGTGGCTATTTTTCTCTCTAGATTTTAATATAACTTCTAACGTGCATGTAGAGGTATTCATAGGAAACAATTTTAACTAACTAAATCTACCAATGAGAGCTAAGCATGATCATGACAAACTACACCAAAAAAGAATACCCGACCTTCATGGGGATGCCGACTGTCAGAAGAATGTGCTCAACTTTTTGTTTTAAAATGACTGATTCAATTCTAAGGGCAGATAGTTTCCACAAGTTCACTTTCAGAGTGCCCAAACATAGAGTTTTCTACTCTAAAATGACTGAGTCAGTTTTAAGGGCAGATAACTTCCACGATTTTACATTCAAAGTGCCCAAACATTGAGTTTTCTGCTCTAAAATGACCGATTCAATTCCAAAGGCAGATAACTTTCACAGGTTCACATTCAGAGTGCTCAAACAGAGTTTTATTGAGAGAGAGAAGAGAGAGAGAAGAGAGAGAGGAGAGAGAGGAGAGAGAGGAGAGAGAGGAGAGAGAGGAGAGAGAGGAGAGAGAGGAGAGAGAACTCAAAACTCAAACTCAAAACGAATGATCGCTCCAAATCTCTGCGTCTTCTTGCAAAATGTTTATTTTACGTCAATTAAAGGTTTCAAGATTTTTCATGGGTTGTCTCCTCATTTTTATATGACAGTTACGAGTTTTTAACTCATTTCAACTTACGTAATATGAACAAACTACATATAACATCTAACAACTAGTTTGAAAATATCATTGTTAGCTGCTTTAACAATCTTCTATTTAATATCCGTTCTCTTACAATAGAAAGGTATTTTAAACCTTTTATGTCAAACCGTTCATTTGATTTTATTATCTAACTGTTGCCCTTTTTTCTTTTTAATGATTCTTGTATGGCATAATTTGTAAGACGTTTCTGTTGGTGATGAAGTTATTGCCAATAAAGTAAGATATAATCTGAGAAGGCTTTACTTACAAATCGACAAGCGTTATGTGGCCGCTTAGCATAGTCGCCAGTGAGGTAGCCAAATCGCTTTCATCATCAAATGTTGCAAAGTAACTGTAAATTACTGGGCCATTTGCATATATAGCACAAGGGTTTGGCAATTCATTCCAAGAAATAGTCTCAAATCCCCGGCATTTGTAAGAATATAGGTTGGGTCCGACCGGCACCTTTTCAGACTCGTATGTGCTATTACAGGAGATACCTAAAACAGATCAATATAGAATCATAGAATTCTCATAGAATTATTGAGCTTGCGCATGATTTCGTGTTTTGCTTTTTTTTGCTTGTTTTATTTCATTGAAAAAATCTGGGATATAAAAATGTCTATCGTTCGATGGGTATTGGATATTCTTGATTTTGGTTTTGTATTATTCAGGTTTATATGAGAGGTCAGACAGGAAGACATGATAAAGATAAATTAGAATATAAATTGCAGAATTTATAATCAATTTAAATTATAATTTAAACTACAACTTAAATTCATTTATTGTACTCTAAATATAATAAATGTAAAATTATTATAAAGTTAAATTTATTATAATTAATAAATATAACTTATTGACTATAAATTAACTTTATCAATTCAATTTATAATCAAAAATCAATTATGAAGGAAATGTCAATTTAATAATCTGCTTTCATAGTTACTGTACTGCATTCTAGTAAAATATCATATATATGATATTTAACTAGAATGCATCTTATATGCACTAGCTTGCATATAAGCTGCATCATAAAAATGCTATAAATTTAAGTATGACAAGTGCTTAAAATTTGGAGTCGGCTTTTCTTGTTTCGTGCTATCTTCAAGAAAAGATAACAATGTTTACATATTTTTCAAAGTTTGGAAAAGGACCAAAGGTCCTATTAATGCATTTGACTGACCAAAGGTTGATCAGTCGAATGCATTAATTCTGCTCTTTTGATTACATAACACAAAAATAATTATAGAAAAATGTAAAGTCATCTCTCATTTGTTAAAGGAGAGGAAGAGCAACTCCTAAGATTTAATGAACATGTAGAATGCATAGCAGGAGCTGCCTATTAATCAAACTGTGTCAAATTGATGGAGAGGGCAGGCTAGTTATACATATTCTTAGAATCCAACAACCTCAATCAAAATCAATTTGGCTTTAGGCAGGGAAGAGGTACATCGGATGCAATTTTATCTTTTACTGATCAAATTCTAGAGTCTTTCAATAAAAGTGAATGTGTAATTAGTATTTTCATAGATTTTATCAAGGCATTTGACACCATTGATCATGATATATTACTTAACAAGTTGAACAATTATAATTTTAATCCATTGACTATTAATTGTATTCATAGCTATCTGTCAAATAAAACTCAGGTCACACAAATAAATTATTCATATTCTAATTCCAGCGATATAACATGCGGTGTGCCTCAGGGTTCTGTGTTGGGGCCAACTCTGTTCTTACTACTGTATATATATAAATGATCTTTGTCAATCTCTACAGTGTCTAACTCCAGTTTTATATGCTGACGACACAAATTTGTTTATTTTTTCTTCTGACTTGAATGAATCTTACACAAAAATTAATTCTGATCTTCAAAGACTGAGCCACTGGTGTCAAGTTAATAAACTAACAATTAATTGTGAAAAAACAGCTTACATTGTTTTCAAAAACCACCAAAACAGTTTTAAATTTGAACACATATTAACTTTAAACGATAAAAATATTGCTGAGGTTAATGAAATCAAATTTTTAGGCATTACAATTGATAAGAATTTGAGTTAGTCCTCACACACGCAATTTAATGATTGACCTAAGACCTATTTCAGAACTGTTTTTTCGATTAAGCACTACTGTTCCAAGAAAGATTCTGATAACGCTTTACTACTCTTTTATTCACTCTAAATTATGCTACTCTATAGAATCGTGGAGAAATGCTTCTTGGGTTCACCTTGACAAATTAATTAAGTTTCAAAAGAAAATATTGCGTAATATTTATAAAAAGCCTTTTGGTTACCCAACTTTTGATTTATTTTCTTTGAGCTTGTATGTCAATGTTCTCGTATCTCAAAGCAATACTTCCTGTATAAAATGACTAAATACAAATTAATCCGTTTTCATACTAAGACAAAACCACCTAAAAACAAGATATTTGATGTAAAAATGCGTTTTTAATTGTTGCAACTCACTGCCTACGATCACAAAGTAACGAATGCTTATTTATTGGTTATGATCTGCAATAAAATATAACATTACTATGTACAATACAAATGTACAGTACTGGATGGAGTTCCTATATTCAAGTCGCTAAAATAAGCGGTGGAAGAGACTTGACAGCAAGACTTTCAGTACAAATCTTTTTCAAACTGATTCGATGAGAAAGACCGAGCTATGCTGTTCTCAAAAGTGACCTCTCATATACTTGGCCACCTAGTGGCCGCATCGAGAACCAGCTTGTATCTCTAAGTTTTCTCGCAACTCAACTCAAAAAATTGCTACAAGTTTTGCTATATCTCGATTTTTTCAAATGTTGAGGTATGACTGTATCTGGATTTAGCATGGCTGCCAGCTAACGAATCTTTGTTAGTCAAATCAACTTGTTATATTCTAGTTCTGTTAGGGCTAAACTTGAAATTATTGTAAGCTTCTACTGATTTTTAGTGCATTTAAAAAAAAGATTGCAACTCAACATTGTAATAAGAGCAAGCAAGTGTGTTCATGTTAGTGTGAGTGATACATACCCGTCTGTGCAGCACATCCAGTACCTCCTACAAATGTAATTAGACATGCTGGTTACTAACCATAATAACCATACAACTTGCTATTTCAACAAGGATGGCTATTATTACAAGGAGTAGGAGTCGTCTTACCACTAGAGATGTTGACAATGGTTAGGATATTTTAAAATCTCTATTTTATTGCTATGGTGCAGTATTTTTCAACCCTTTCTTATAGTGGCGTTTTATTAGGGGGCGCCGTTCAAATATAGTGCACTGCTCGACTAGCTATCAGAATTTTGGGAAGCTAAATTCCAACAAAAATCAGGCTAAGAGATGCTAATGCGACATATTTTTTCAAATACGTCGGAGTATCAGATCGAGTTGAACAAGAAACTACTATTAGCCTGATACAGTTATTAATTATTTCGATACTGTTGCTTTCAAAGCTTTAAAGAAAAAACTGTAAAGCTTTGGAGTTGAAAAACAGACTTCGATATGCCATAACAACAGCTGCTATTAGATCGCAGTGTTCATCTAGAATATTCTCATCCTTTATCAAAACGCTTTAAAGTCTTCAGATTAGGTTGTAAACCACATTATGGATCATTCTGAAGACATTGGATCAGATTTAGATCTTAGTGACTTCGAATCAGAGTGTAGCTCTGATGATTGTATCAATCGATCTTCTCAGGTACACCATCACTAAAAACATGGCAACCACTAGAGCAATAACGAAAGAATTAGTTGGTATTGATTTAACCGAGTCATTATTAGCACTATCTTGTGGACCCTTTTCTGTTGATCACTTGCTGTTATGGGCTTGCTATTAGTACCGTGCAAGCTGGGACTCTTGGCTAAAAGTGTCGCATTATTTGCGTGAAAAGTATTCTACAAGTATTCTGATGCATAAAAGTTTTTCTCTGCTAAAAATTGGTCGGACCCTAATATCGACGAGTTCAGCAGTGCATAAAAAGAGTTGTGGTCATAAGACATTGTGGGAGGTATTGAACAGCCCGAAGAAGATGAAATGGGTCCAAACTAAAGCAGCAATCAGAACACTACTGGCTGAGCAATTAATGAAAATATTTTTGTTTTAAAAATGTTAATTTTTGTTTCTGCATATTTTACCAATATAGTTTGTTTATGTCACTGGTTCTTGAATATATATAAATTGTAGCGTTTGATAGATTATTATTATATAACTTATAAATTTGCAGATTTACAGTATTTTATTTAATAGCGTAATTGCCGTTATCTTAACTCGGCTTTCGATGGGTTGACGCTCAAAATTCACTTTGTATTGGACATAAAAAGCCAGTTTTTGCTGCAAACTGTAGTAAATATACAATGAGTGCAATGAGCATTCATGCAACATTGTCAAATATAGCTAAAAAGTAAAAACACACTTTAAATTTAAAATAATGTAATAAAAAGTTGAAAGTTCCAACAAATTGCATTGCAGGTTATTAGATCATCATAGGTTATAGCAATATATATCAACTGGGAGAGATATTTTTCTCTACCAGTTGATATATATTGGTATCTCTCAACTTTTCTGGTATAGATAGGTTTTCTCCGCCTCCCAGTGCATACAACAGACCTACGACAAGTTGGAGGGAAGTTATGGAAGATTTCTTAGTTCTAAAAGGGTTAATGTCGCTCCTGCAGAGGCGACTGCAAATATAGGCGACATTTGCTTCACAAGTAAAACGGCTAAATTTATTTTCCCAAAATTCTGACAAGCTATTTGAAAAATAGAATGCCACCCTCTATTTGAACTTCGCCTCAAATAAAACACCACTATAGGGATGGAGTTCAAAAATAGAGCGCCATGGTGTTCAAATGGAGTTTTACAGTATATGTGTATATGTGTATATAGCCTACAGTCAAAAAACTTGAAATAATACTCTGTACAGACCAAATTTAGTCTTATTCAATATAAGATACAGCATCAGGTCAGAATCGCAAAACCATGGCTGCTTCTAACAAAAAGATTCACAGTATATTATTGATATTATTAATCCAACCAGCTCCATTCCTGACACTATATCTTTAAACATCACTACTAAAGCTAGTGACGAGAATACATCTTTTTCTTCAACTTTTCTGTATTGTTATCAAATCATAAATCTCTTTAACACAGTTTGTAATTTTAAAGAATAGGGAAGATTTTTCCAAACAGCATTAAATTACATTTAAAGACGTCATCAGAACCAGCTTTGGTATACGTATAGAGTGGTATGTAGACATTTGGACCAGCTCAGGTAATCCAGCTAATATAGAGTTAACCCATATAAAGTTAGCATCATATAGAGTTAACATCATGTAAAATTAATATCACATAAGGTTAACATCATATAAAACTAACATCATATAATGTTAACATCATATAAAACTAACATCATTTAAAGTTAGCATCATATAGAGTTAACATTGTGCAAAATTAATATCACATAAAGTTAACATCACATAAAACTAACATCATATAATGTTAATATCATATAAAACTAGCACCATATAAAGTTAGCATCATATGGAGTTAACATCATGTAAAATTAATATCACATAAAGTTAACATCATTTAAAACTAACATCATATAATGTTGACATCATTTAAAACTAACATCATATAAAGTTAGCATCATATAGAGTTAACATCATGTAAAATTAATATCACATAAAGTTAACATCATATAAAACTAACATCATATAATGTTAATATCATATAAAACTAACATCATATAAAGTTAGCATCATATGGAGTTAACATCATGTAAAATTAATATCACATAAAGTTAACATCATTTAAAACTAACATCATATAATGTTAACATCATTTAAAACTAACATCATATAAAGTTAGCATCATATAGAGTTAACATCATGTAAAATTAATATCACATAAAGTTAGCATCATATAAAACTAACATCATATAATGTTAACATCATATAAAACTATCATCATATAAAGTTAGCATCATATAAAGTTAGCCTCATATAAAGTTAAAATCATTTAAAACTAACATCATATAACGTTAACATCATGTAAAACTAACAACATATAAAATTAACATCATATAAAGTTAGCCTCATATAAAGTTAAAATCATATAAAACTAGCATCATATAATGTTAACATCATATAAAACTAACATCATTTAAAGTTAGCATCATATAGAGTTAACATTGTGTAAAATTAATATCACATAAAGTTAACATCATATAAAACTAACATCATATAATGTTAACATCATTTAAAACTAACATCATATAAAGTTAGCATCATATAGAGTTAACATCATGTAAAATTAATATCACATAAAGTTAACATCATATAAAACTAACATCATATAATGTTAACATCATATAAAACTATCATCATATAAAGTTAGCATCATATAAAGTTAGCCTCATATAAAGTTAAAATCATTTAAAACTAACATCATATAACGTTAACATCATGTAAAACTAACAACATATAAAATTAACATCATATAAAGTTAGCCTCATATAAAGTTAAAATCATATAAAACTAGCATCATATAATGTTAACATCATATAAAACTAACATCATTTAAAGTTAGCATCATATAGAGTTAACATCGTGTAAAATTAATATCACATAAAAATAACATCATATAAAACTAGCATCATGTAATGTTAACATCATATAAAACTAACAACATAAAATTAGCATCATATAAAGTTAACATCATATAATGTTAACATCATATGAAGTTAACAACATATGAAGTTAACATCATATGAAGTTAACATTATATAAAGATAACATCGCATAAAGTTAAAATGATATAAAGTTAACATCATATAAAGTTAACATCATATATAGTAACTCAAATGCTGTTCAAAATTTTTCTATTTAGATTTTTTATTAAAAAAGAGTAGCTTCTGTGCAAATAATGGCCGTGTAATGTATTTACAAAAATTATGGCAAAAATTTATAAACGTCAGGCATTGAAGGCATGAAAGAACCTTCCTTTTAGCTGACACACCGATCAAGTTTTCCATAGCTGTTTAAATTCCTAATGCAAGCACATTCTAGAATGAAGAAGACATATTCAGATATGCTAAAGTAAAGGATAACTAATGACCATATTGATTATGTCCTGATTGATTAGCTAATGCCTCCTGCCTAGGGATGGCATTTGTTGCTTGAAAAGGTGTTATCGACTATCGCTGGAGTTGTCCCACCGATAGCGATAGTATCGAATTATCAAGGAGCAGACAGAGTTCACCGATAGTTATCGAGTGACTTGGCAGCTGGTAAAACTATCGAATTATCGTGCCTGAAAAGATTGAGGATTGTGGGAAGGAATAGGAAAAGGTGTTCGAGTTATCAGAGCGTTCGAGTTATCAGAGCACTGTCACAAGTCCATGTATTTAATAGTAAATAAATGTGCATATACAAACTATATATAAATCAAACGCATAGATGGCTTTGTTGCAAATTAAAAGGCTTCTAGTGTAAAATTTTTAAAAAAATTCATCAGAAAGTGTAAAGACTTTTCTATCACTTGAGATTGGTTTGTTGTTTGAAGTGATGTGATTGCCAGGACCTTTTCAGATTAAAATTAGCCCAACTTGATCGCTGTTGAAATGCTCAGAAAAAAAGACATCTTTTTCTGAGCGTTTTAACCAATGATATACAGCCCCCAGAAATGATATACACGGGGCTGTATATCATTGTTTTAACCAAGATCAAGTTTGTCGATTTTTCTTTAAGTTTATCCGAAGGTTAGCTCACTTTTCCTAGCTTTCAGAGGACCATCGCTAAGCGGATGTTTGGCAAAATTTGATTTTTGCAAACCTTTAGAAAAGTCATTAACGGAAATATTTTGCCGATGATGGCAATAACGACGTCTAAGAACTACTAAAAGTTGAGGTTTGTCGCTATGGCTTGGAATAAAGTGATATTCTAAAGCGATAACAACCGTCGTAGTAGCCGTTGGGCAAAAAACTGTTCGAGTTAACCAAGTTGAGGTCGAGTTATCTAAAGCAATTTATCATTGCGTGGGAACGGACCAAACAAATCCGTTTGAGTTAACCATGTGTTCCGAGCTATCCGAGAGCGATAACTATCGGGTGATATTATTTTTTATTGTTCGATAACGATATATTTGTTTCGGATGTTTCGATAGGCTAAAAATAGGCAACATATTCATATCGAGAAAGACAACTATCGACTATCGAAATCAACTATCGAGCTATCGTGCAACCCTACTCCTGCCCTAATGACTCAGTTCATGGTGTCAACCAACTAAAGGTCCGGCCACACGTAACGAATTATTCGTTCATTCTGACCGAATTCACGAGTTTCACAGAATTCACAGATTTATTGGGCCGAATATCCCATAATCGTCTGAGCTGTGCATGCACACCGAATTCGTCAACGAAACGCTTTTAATTGGCTAACCAATTTTTTAGCGAGCACGACTTTAGTAGCTTTGACAAGTGGTATAGTCCAAGACACGTATGACGACACGCAATAAAAGTATCACCACGATATGACTTTATACATACGATGCAACTGCCTATATGCGCTTTTATGTTTTCAGCTTTTCAAATACCACCCTCATTTTATTACTAAATATTTTTGACAGCCATCTTGTCTTTATCAGCTTTAGAAAATGGAAATCAATTCACCTGCTGTGTACCACTCAAGCTGCAGTCTTATTTTGATACAACCAGATCAATAAACAGTGGGGAGGACATCCAATAGCACACATTATATACTCATTAGCAGATGACTGCTCAATGATAAAAAAATCTCTGAATAACACATCCTATTGATCGAGAATTTTAGCGATTGTCTTCCAAAAATGCATCACCATCTGTACAACAGCAAATACATACTAAAATAGCACATTTCTTGTAATTATCTTTAAAAACTAACAGAAATATTTAAAGAATACAAAATAATGCAATATGTTTTTATAATAAAAATTTGTCCGAGTTGAGATAAATAATAATGTTTATATTTTATTTATGATTTACCAAACTAATTTAAAAACAGAAAAAATATTCTTTCCCGATTAGACAAAGCTACTTTGTAGATAAAATGTTGATTTTCTGAGCCAAACAGATTTTGGAAACTGTGACTCGAGAACAACCAACATAACAGCAATCATGAGAAAAACAGGTTTAGATGAATTGGGAATTGTAATCTTAGGAATTATTGTATTTAAAAGGTCTCCAAAAGAATTCTTGTTATGAAAACGTCTACTCGTGTGTCATATCCAATGAATGTGGTTGGTTATATATATAAAAAACCACACTAATCGGATAATACAGTGTATATATATATATATATATTATCAAAAATGAACACTCAGTGTTGCTATATTGCTATATACCAGGCGAGTACAGAAGGCAGATAGCAATTCCTCACACTTACCAAATGTTAGTAGAATAATCAGCAGTAGGGCTGCAGCAACTGACATGGTACCAGACATCACCTGGCAGGTGCACTTTCACTGGATGTTAATGTTGCCGCATTTCTGGGGTTGAAGGCTTCTTAATGCTTTTGATTCTATAAGAAAACATGGAAAATCACATGATATGCTTCTATGGTTGAGGTGAAACTTTGATTACACGTGTCAAAGAACTTTCAGTTTCCAGTAACACTCTCATGAAATATCGTAACAAAATTTCACAAATATCGTTTCTACAACAGCTCTTTCACATCGTACCAAGTTTCCATACAGTGATAGTATAGCGACGCCTGGATATGCCAGTGCTGAAGCACTAAGCTGGGCCAATGAACAGATCATATTTCCATAGAGTGCTATAGTTGAGCGATGGTTGTACGACACCTTATGTCAAGGTTGTATCTTTAACCTATGCACACACACACAAGTTTGACGCTATTGATGGCTAGGGCCGACTCCACGGCCCAAAGATGGCGCATCACACAGGTGTTTCACTTCCAAATGGCGACACGGACTTATATAATGACAGATATCTGCTTTATCTCATCTAGCCAGGTAACAAATAATAGAAGGGAATATAAAATCACTGTGCCTTAGCATACGGAGTTGTTATTCCTTAGACGAAACAACTGTAGGCAGGATTCCATACAGTTTAGCTGAATAGTTTAGCCGAAAATAAAGTAGGTGCACAGGCTAATAAACTGGAGAGCACACTTTACACAATTGTTAGCATAGTCTAATTTGTTACATCAGTTGATTAAACAGTTGAATAACTAAAAATATTTTAGTTATTCATAAAAAAATACGAGAGCAATTGGTTTTTTAAGGTTTTGGTTTTTGCTTAAAAATGCATGAATATAAATTAATTTTTTGGTGTGAAGTAGAAATTACAAAAGAGATTAAAATCAGGATTAAAAATTGAAGATTAAAAGATTAAAGATTAAAAGGATTAAAAGTCAAAATCCTCAATGATTTCCTTTTTTATTCCTGAAAGAATCATTTGCAGTACCTAATTTTTAAAGAACAAAAACTTCAAAAGAAAATTTTTTGCTTGACCAAATTTTTGCAGTTTTGCGCATTTCTATCCGTAGAGAGAATTTCTAAAGAGCCACTCATCAATGCCTGACACTGAAACTAGTGCATAAAATGGAGTCATCACCAATTCATCCATACATTTACTACGCGATATATATGAGCCTGGGCAACAAATAATTCATTATACAGCACTCTTTCTTGGACTATTTAGTTATACTGATGTTTATTTCAACAACCAAAGTTTTTCTGAATTGCTTCATGCATAGAATATTAATGAGTTTAGTAAAGGAAACTAATGAACTATTGAAATCTAAAAGCTGAAACATAGGAGCACAGTCAGGAGTTTTGTGAGTGCTTGATATTTGCTCTTGTAGCTTTGACCTGATTGGCTAGCGTGTGCTGCGGTTATGACTTAAAATTAAATTCAAAACGCACCAAAAAACTCAGTACAGACTCGGTACCCTAAAATGTCGCTCAGAATAAAAATGTGTAAAAACAAAATTATTAAAAACAACTTAAAAATATACAATGTAGGTTAAAATGTTGTAACAAAAATTTATTATATAAATGTCACAAATAAAACATCATCCCCATATCTGACACCTCCAGTGTGCTTTGTCAAGCATCCATTCTTAAAAGTTAACTGAGAGCACAGATTGCTATTGCATAAACAGTAGTGGATAACATTACAGATTGGGTTTTTAACAATGTTTTTAAGTAATGTCAACCAAATACCAAGTTTCATCAACATTTTCATGTCATGGAAAATGGAAAAAAAGATTTGCTATCTTAGCAAAATATTGACTGTAAACAGCCGCGATGCTATGCAATTATATTAAAATTGACTACTTTACTAGATTATCAACAATTTGTTGGCTCAAAATCTTTATTCATGAAAGCAAAACTTTGGAGAATAGCAAATTTTTACAAACGATTTTGTAAATTTCTAAAGCGTGTAAGGAAAGAACTTCTTGCTAACCCATTCTACAAGATGTACACGAGCAAGCTGATTGGTGTAATTATGTAAACAGCGTTCAAAAATTATTGTTGAACATACGTATAAACATGGCTCAGAAGTTTTTGATCTTTGTGGAATCTGCTTCGACCATGCATTATAATTATCTGCCATATTGGGTAGCCATAATAACACAGCATGGCGAATAGATGGGGAAAATATAGGTCTAAAAAAATTGCATCCAATGAAAATGCTTTTGCCAAAATGGCATACATACATTGTGCGAAAAAATGACCGCCTTACGTCCCAGCTTGGAGGTTGCATTAGGATTGTTTTTATTTCCAAAACTGGTTTGCGCTCTTCTAACATGAAAATCATAGCTAAAAATGACATATAATTGTATTATTACACATAGATGTAATTTGAAAATGCTGTCAGTTAACCTTAAAGGCTGACGCTTGTGCTAGGTTTCACAACGTCCAATCTTTCCCACTGCGCATTTAGTATTTCATAAGGAAAGGAGACTATTTTATGTTAAAAGTATTGAGGAAAAAGTCTTTTCATTTGTATTTAGCACAAGCCTTATACAGTGAAACTCGGATAAATCGCCCTCGGATATATCGAACACATGGTTAACTCGAAGGGATTTGCTTGGTCCGTTCTCACGCAATGATAAATGGCTTTAGATAACTCGACCGAAACTCTGTTAACTCGAACAGTTTTTTTCCAAACAGCTACCGAGACGGTTGTTACTATCGCTTTAGAATATCACTTTATTCCAAGCCATAGAGATAAACATCGACTTTTAGTAGTTCTTAGGCCTCGTTATTACCAACATCGGCAAATATTTTCATTAACGACTTTTCTAAAGGTTTGCAAAAATCAAATTTTACCAAACATCCGCTTAGCGATAAGCCCTCCGAAAGCAAGAAAAGCGAGGTAAAATTTGGATAACTTTAAAGTAATATCGGCAAAATTGATAATGGGTTTTTAATAGTAAAGCAGTTTTGTAATAACTGACTTACTGCAAAATTGATCTTGGTTAAAACGCTCGGTAGAAAAATATGTATGTATTTTTTCTGAGCGTTTTAACCGCGATCAAGTTTTGCCAATATTAATCTGAAAACGTCCTGGCAGTCACATCACCTAAAGCAACAAACAAATCTCAAGTGATAGAAAAATATCTATACTTTCTGATTAAAAATATTTAAAACGAGATACCCTTTAACTTGCAACAAGCAATCTATGCTTCTGATTGATATATAGTTTGTATATGTACATGTATCTACTGATAAATACGTGCACTTATGACTGTCCTGATAACTTGAACGCTCAAATAACTCGAACACTTTTGGTCCCTTGAAGTTTGAGTTATCCGTGTTTCACTGTACTTATATGCTATTCACACTAACCTAAGAGCATTGTGTATTGCTAGCTAGCCTGCAGTAATCACCGATGATTAAATAATTTACTTGACCTTTCACTTGACCTTTTCATCAACCAAAACCATGCGGCTATACATGTTAAAATTGAAGAAATTGACACTGTTTTAACTATTTCCTACCTTATCAATTTCATTTTTATTTTGGATCAGCTCAATAATGACTTATTACAAAATAAAATAAATACTGTAATCGCTAAAATTACATTGTCCAATCAACTGTAAGCTTCGGTTATGCAAAACCAGAAACCTAGCAAAACCAAATTGATCATGATCGAAAACAATGGCTTGCATGTTTCTAAGCTTTGTTCGCTCAGTCGCCTTTACTAATGGAAGCGTTCAAAGTTGGTAGCTTCATTTGCTGATGACTTCAGTTTTCTTGTAGCTGAGTCATTGTTTTGTTGGTAAATTTTTTATTTATTTGTATTGTCGTTGTCTGATTAGTTTCCTTATTATTTATATGCTTGTGTATCTTGCTATATGTTTGTTTGTTTGCTTGTTTGCTGATCAATTAGTTTACATTGTTGAGCATTTGCTCGTTTTTGTCGTTTGTGTGATCGGTACCAAAGCTATGAGAGATTGTCAAGAAAAGCCAGCCGATGCTTTACCATAAACACAACAACTCACTGAGTCAGAGCCAATTCTGTGCCACTTTCTAACCTAAACTTTAATTTGACTGAAAATTATTTAACGAAGTCTGCTAAAGTGAATGCTAGGTCAAAACCAGAATTTTAGCAAACATTCAGGTCAAGTAATCCGTAACTAGGTCATGAATTTCCCTAGCATCCTGTTCTATAACAGTGTTTATCCTAGTTACAGCTATGTAATATATGCAAATATCAAACATACATAACCTTGTTTTACACATGTTTTAGTAAAATATCTTGATGAATGCAACTACAAGACTGCAGATTGAATCAAAATAATAAGTCAATACTAAAAAAGATACATAATAGTATATATTATTATATATTATTATAGTATGTCAGTAATAATCTCTAAGTGATAAAATTTATATTAAATTTCAATCCAAATGACTTACCCTTTGACAGGCGTAGCGACATTTATGTCACTACGTTTATGTCACTGTTCTACACACTCCTACAGGCAGAGTTTTGATGTCAACGGCGTAAGCATTTCTTTAAAGGTTGACTTGCAACAAAATTGACATTACATTTATTTGGTATCAAAGGATTCACCATGTCTTACTCTGTTGTGTGGTATATCTATAGGTACAAAATATGTGGGAATGTGATTACAAGCTCTTAAAAGCTCAAAAACGAACAGTTAATCGCAGCCACACGAGACCGCTGTAGTTTGGATTCTCTTTCCAAAACCGCTCAAATGTGATGTAGCTGTGGTAGATGGTTTCTGTTTACACTTTCATGCAACCTTATTCGTCGAAATATTTTCACAAATATACTTCACGCATTCAATAAAACCATGTCTATTGTTCTTACGCGTCTGTTTTATCGTCATCGTAATGCTGTCACTTTTAGCAGTGATATCTTATAACTTACCATAAAAATTCATGTAAATTTTTTAGCCTTACCTTGAAGGAGTACATATCATTGTCTGATAATCATGATGAGCCTGTTGGTCACCTGTGATAATCGAAAAGTGCTGCTAAAATTATTTGCGAAGTATTGGGTCACATGATCAGATTACGACTTGTAATGTAGCGAGCATCTATATTTGATACGGGGTCTTCGGTAAAAGCCGAAGTGTTTGTCATAAACTAGTGCTACGATAAGTTTTATATTGAGCTTTTTATTGGCCTTTCAATTCACGTGAGAACATCAGGTGACAAGACAATAATCAAATGTAATGACTACGTCAGAGAAATAAACAGATTCAAATCTACGGCGGCTTTTCGTGTTTGAGCTTTAAGAGCTGGTAATCACATTTCCACATATTTGGCACCTACAACATAACATAGTAAGACATGGTGAATCTTTTGATACCAAATAAGTGTAATGTGAATTTTGTTGCAAGTCAACCTTCAACAGTTTTTCATATACGTTGAATTATCAGACTGAGTTAAATAAGAGACGACTTCTAGTAAAGCATATTAGACTGATAGAATACTTATTTCAATCAAATTGCTTTGAAAGTTTTGAGAAAAAACCTAAAACATTAGAGAAAATTTGGAGTGAAAAACTCCAAAGATCAATTTTCTCACCAAATGGTTAACTGTCTCTCCATGGTTCAAAAACTTAAATGATCGCCTATTCACATTACGGCGCTTTCAATTCTTCCGATCTGTACTCACAGACATATAATTTATGTATCATATATTATAATAATAATGTATATACAATGTCATATAATGATATGAAGGCGGCTATTGGGTACAGCCATGGTACAAAATGGTAAATGGTAAAATGGTACAAGCATGTGGTTTGTAAAGCGGTTTTATCGACGACCACATGTCATTTCCATCCATAATTACGATCAGATAGTGAATTTACCAGTAGCCGGAATAAATAGTGAAAATATAAACTTACTGTAAAACCTATAATTGAACACTATGGCGCTTCTTTTACTTTTCTTCTACAGTGGCGCTCTATTAGAGGGGGTGTTCGAATAAAGATGGCGGTCAAATAGAGGTATTACAGCAATTATTTTGGCAGGAAAAGTAAGATACCGTAAGAGATAGGGGGTCTCCAGGCCGTGAAATCTTTTTTCCCAAACAGGTTTACCTATGGTAGTAAAATCTTGGCTCCTGATTGGTTTTAGTAATTGAGTTTTAGTAACCAAAACCTACATCATTACATTAAAATTAGTAGTTATAATTAAAAAGAAACCCAAAATTCCAAAATTTTGTTAAAAATGGTTCAAATTAATGAGCTTTTAGTGAGCCCCCTCTTACATTTTAACAGCACTTTTTCAATATAATAACATAATTTTTACTACGTCATTTGGAATTTTGTGTTCCTTTCTAATTATAACTATTAATTTTTAATCTAATGATCTTAGGTTTTGGTTACTAAAACTCAATTACTAAAATCAATCAGGAGCCAAGATTTTACTACCATAGGTAAACCTGTTTGGGAAAAATAATTTTGCCTCCAGGCCTAATATTTTCAATCCCCTTCACGGTGAAACATTCGTAGCACACCTTGCAAGATTCTTTTAATTAATGGCTTCAGCCTTAAAAACAATACTTGGTGCAGTCTGGCTTGTAATAATGGTAACCGTTAGGGTGAGAAACCCGGCCTAATCTATTCCAATTAGTGGTCAAAACTATTTTAGGAAGCTGAATAAACAGTAAGAGCAGTGACAATTAATTGCTCTCAATTCTTTTGGTCACGACCCACTGATCTTTATTGATCGTTCTGTTGACTCGTATGTGAAATCAATAAACATTGCCTTGTTCTGACGACACGTACGCAGCACATAATAGCAGGGAATTGGGCAATGAGTGACCTTGAATGAAACTATCCTTTGTGTGGCTACAGGAACTGTGTTTGTAAATCATGACTATGACCAAAAGCTGACATAGTATAACATCGTATAACATCGTATACCTGTCCTGTCATAGCGAAAAAGTTTTAGAAATGAAAAATCTACTTCTCACACGATTTGAACTCAGAACCTCCAGCTCTGCAGACACACATGTATCTGTACACCAAACGACTTACTTGCGATACAAAGAATATTACATACTTGTTACACCTGTCTATCAACGTACGCTTTGCTTCACATTCATGCAACCGAATGTATAGGTTCGATTCCTGTGAGGTACAGTCGATATTCCCAAAACTCTTAGCTGGCTTCAGACAGCTTGTGTGCTGCAATCATTGATTGTGTGCCACGAACAAAACCTCCCCTCTTTTTAATTTACAGTTTTTGCCTTATATATTTCAAGTAAAACTAATTTTCTTTTTAACTAAATGTTTGTTTTTCTTTTGAAAGTTTCAATTTACATCGGCACATGTGGCCATACCTTTAGAATAGCGAGTCCTTAAAGGTTGATTACAACAAAATTCACATTACAGTTATTTGGTATCAAAAGATTCACCATATCTTACTCTGTTGTGTTGTAGGTGCCAATTATGTGGAAATGTGATTACACGCTCTTAAAAGCTCAAAAACGAAAAGCCGCCGTAGATTGGAATCTCTTTATTTCTCTGACGTATTCATGAAAATTATTTATTGTCTTGTCACGTGATGTTCTCACGTGAATTAAAAGGCCAATAAAAAGCTCAATATAACACTTATCGTAACACTAGTTTATGACAAACACTTCGGGTTTTACCGAAGACCCCGTATCAAATATAGGTGCTCGCCACTTTAAAGTTTTGTTTCGGCCTGGTCTAATCGTCAAGTCGTAATCTGATCATGTGACCCAATACTTCGCAAATAATTTTTGCAGCACTTTTCGATTATCATAGGTGACCAACAGGCTCATCATGTTTATCAGAAAATGATATGTACTCCTTCAAAGTAAGGCTAAAAAATTGAATTTGTATGGTAAGTTATAAGATATCACTGCTAAAAGTGACAGCATTACAATGACGATAAAACAGACGCGTAAGAACAATAGACATGGTTTTATGGAATGCGTGAAGTATATTTGTGAAAATATTCCGACAAATAAGGTTGCATGAAAGTGTAAACAGAAACCATCTACCACAGCTACATCTCATTTGAGCGGTTTTAGAAAGAGAATCCAAACTACAGCGGTCTCGTGTGGCTGCGATTAACTGTTCGTTTTTGAGCTTTTAAGAGCTTTTAATCACATTTCCACATATTTTGCACCTACAACACAACAGAGTAAGACATGGTGAATCTTTTCATATCAAATAACTGTAATGTGAATTTTGTTGCAAGTCAACCTTTAAAGTGAAAACACATTAGGGCTGCGTGGCGCTAAACTGCGCTAGAACTCGCTCCGCGAGCTCATGCAGAGCGGTAACGCTAGACATTCTCTATCAGAACTTTATCACTAGCAAGATGCATTTCGATTGGCTGGTTTTTCCCAGAATGCATTTTTATGGCAGGTAACTATTTCTTATCGATGTTCACCGACGTACAGCAGCAACATTTTGCTATTTTGTTACCATTGAAACATCATCAGAACAAACACTAAATTGTTCATAAATTTAATAAAAGCACTCCTAAACCTGTACAACATAACACACAAAAATCACCAAAAAAAACAGTTGAAAGCCGACATTTGGAGTCAAGTGTTGCGCAGGTTGACCATCTTGAGATTGGTAAATATTTAATATATTAAATATATAAAAAACTATTTAAAGTAAACTATATATAAAAATCGTAAAATACCACTGTTAAAAACACAAGAACCATTTTTTCTTGTGTTTACTTGCAGTGTATTATCCGTAAAAGTGAGATAGGCCTAATAACAAAAGTGGAAGTTGTTTATGTCATTGCCTAGACTGCGCCATAATGACTTACCTAAATCTTACTCCAAAGAAACTAATGATACAGAATTTTATTCGCAGTTTATGAGCGTGGTCACCTTATCATTTGCTGGTGAATCGCTCCAGTTTGTTTAGGCACACGCCAGCAATATCTCCCGCTCTTCATGACGCAGGCGATAAAATTGCTTAGTGTCTTTGGACCTTTAGGGAACAACGCAGCCATACAACATTAGACCGGTTCAATAGATGCATCATAAATATTAAAACTTGACCCAAATTTTACCGCTACAGTATTTATAAGTGAGCAGCACTGTTATGACTTGCTGAAAATAACTTCAGGCTATTCAACAAATAAGCACCAACAGGCTGTTTCCTCTTAGCAATGCTTGAATCAAAGTTTAGACTGAGGAGTAATATGTATGCATGCTGAGCAATGAATCATTACAATACTTTACATCAGCGGGGGGGGGGGGGGGGGGGGGGGGTTTAATTTTTCAGACACTGTTGTTCAATGTTCAGATAAATTACACTAGCTAAACGCATACAAATTTCAACGCAAATATTTGCAATGTAAGCCCGAGCTGTAACATGGCTCACAACCTCACACGAATATCCGCAAAGGCTTGTAACCCCACTTAAATTTCTGACTTGTTTTACCCGGAAGTACCTGCCTTTGAGGTGCTTGGTGAAAGACAGCACAGCGGGTAGACATACATGTAAAAGAGTCCATTATTGCGAGATACAAAAGAAAGTAAACAAAATTTGTGTCGAGCTTCTGGAAAATATTACAGAGATGGAGACTCTGCTGCAACATCACGGTACTTTGTCTCCTGATATAAGTTATTTTAATATTATAACTATAATTTGTGACTCCAATAAACTACATCGAACTAGGCCACATGAGGCAGCACATACAATAACAAAGCTTTAACGATTCCAGCAAAGGTTGTAGTTAAAAGCGAATGTTTAGTCTATCTCCACAACATACTATATAATTTTACTAACTGTGCTACCCGGCGTTGCCCGGGTAATAGAAGAGTCTTTTGACAGAAAATTGATTTGTTTTTAACATATTACAACATTTGCCATTCTAACCTTCAAACTACATATCATGAGAGAAGTGTGTCCGTGTAGTTGAACTAAATTAAGAGAGAAATAAAAACAACTGTAAAGGTTTTAAAACTTTGTCAAACAACTGTACCTGTCAAGCTAGTAGCCTGGCGTATTGCCAATGGAAACTCCACTAAGATAGTTAATAAGGTTAGGCTTCCAATGACAGTAAGAATTCCATGAATTTCCATGAAATTCCATGAATTTCCATGAAATTCCATGAATTTGAGACTTTATTGTTGTCAAGCTCAGCTGTTCTAATAATAGCTATAGCCGGATTTCCAACAGACATACGGACTTTAAGAAATATATATATAGATAACATAGGCATGAATATCTGGTTAAGTTCCAAAAGGAGTGCTTGGTGTAATGAAACACGCTAATGAGATCTGAACAATGGAGTATTCCAAAGAGCAACCCAACGTCAGTATCATTGAAAGAACAAGCCTCAATTTATGGTCACCAGGATGTATAAATATATAATATGTACAAATAATTAGAAAAAGGAAAAGTAATAGCAAGTAAAAATACTGCACTTACAGTAGTACACTATCATATGTATTGTCAATGATGATGATCTTGTTAGGCCCATTCCTTTCGATATTATGGTCAAGCCTAGGTTTTTAAAAGTTTGAAATATATGAATAAAATATTTAATATCGGACTTAGATATTCTACCAAAACAGTAAATAAGGCTTTATCGTATAAACTATGAAAACAGTGAAAGATGCAATATTGCCGAATAATAACGAAGTGGCCCTAAGCTATTTAATGAAAAATTTGTTTATCGACCAGTTTTATGGAATGAATTACTGTTGAATTAAACGAGGAATACCTGTATGTTACGCTGACAATCCTTATGCACATGAGATTAATTTAAACTATAATGAGTGTAGGTAACAGCACAATACATTGCAAACATCTATCACTCACTGTACCACCACATCTAGACATCGTCAAACACACACCTCAGTTTACATGTCTCTAAAGTGAAGTTGCAAGAACTGTTTACTGGTTGTTACTATATATATATCAATTTAAATTTTAAAAAATATTTAGATTTTTTTATTTAATTTTTTGCACATTATTATATAATGCATTTGTTTTAATGTTTTATGTAATTACTTGAAGTATTTATAAGTGCTTGCTGGCTTACAGAGCAAATTAGACAAAAGATAATGTATACCTATGTACTCGCTCCATCATATGAAGGTTTTTACATATGAAGGTTTTTACATATGAAGGTTTTTACATATAAAGGTTTTTACATATGAAGGTTTTTACATATGAAGGTTTTGACATATGAAGGTTTTGACATATGAAGGTTTTTACATATGAAGGTTTTTACATATGAAGGTTTTTACATATGAAGGTTTTTACATATGAAGGTTTTTACATATGAAGGTTTTTACATATGAAGGTTTTTACATATGAAGGTTTTTACATATGAAGGTTTTTACATATGAAGGTTTTTACATATGAAGGTTTTTACATATGAAGTTTTTACATATGAAGGTTTTTACTAGAGTTGCCCCGATTTTGGTATCGGAATCGGTATCGGTGCCGATATGAGTGTCAAGTATCTGAATCGGTATCGGCCGATCTTTTCTTAAAAAATCTGAACCTTCCGATACTTTTTACAGATCAACCATTTAGCAGAAAACTGTATTTTAGCCTGCTATACTAATAAAAAATCATCAGCTGTAAGCTTCTTACTTTTACTTAATGAATTTCAGGCCTGCCACACAATTTATTTCATGTCTATAGCCTGATCAACACAGCGAAGGAAACTTTTTAGCCAGAACGTAAACAAAAAGTGTGGTATTTCCCAATTACAGCGATAGGTTTTATTGCAAGCAATCACGAACAAGATAACAAAAGTGGGAAACAAGAACGCAGTGTAATATTTCTATTTACTAGCATTACGAAAGTAATTTAAACAGTCGACGCATAAAGTTATCTATCACTCTCTTGATCCTGACGATACAATGGATCGTTTGTATTGTACAAAAAACGGTAACCCCAGTGGCGTATCGGTATGTAGCCTGTCCTCCAACATCTGTTGCAAGGGAATCCCCCTTCAGGACGTTTGGCTACATTGATAATGATGGAAGAAAAGAGACGTCTTACTGAGATAATTGAATCACTAACGGTTTTTAAAAGAAACATTGATTTGCTCTAAACTTGTACAGGCACAGCAGTTCATCTAACAATAGAAGAGGGACTTCGTTATCACAGATAGAACTGTACCACTAACTGTAATTACCTTTATTTACAAATTACAAGAAACATGGACTGTTTTGTTACTACATGCACGGTATGTCAGTATGTGAATATGTATATATTTTTTTCCATAAATGCAAACAAATAAATACAATAATATTCATGTTTTCTTTGCATTATGTTTGTATTTGCATAATAAAATGAGCTACTATCTATGCAACACAAAAGATCTGAATCGGTATCTGAATCGGATTATTTTTCAATTAGGATCGGTATATCGGATCGGTATCTGAATCGGCTGGTGAATTTAGAATCGGGGCATCTCTAGTTTTTACATATAAAGCAAACATCTGTTTCCTATAAGAATATTTATTTTTTACGTACTATCCGTAAAAAAGTTTATCTAACCATCACAGATAAGAGTTTAGCAAAACTTTTACATCTTCAAGGTTTCGAACTGACGTTATTCTGATTTGCCGATGAGCACGCTACAACCTGCACTAATTATTCACCTAACTAGACAACGGAATAGTTGTGCGTATAATTACTCTCTGTTGTATTGACACACCTGATGATCTCTTACGGCAAACCAAACTGCCAGGGTACTAGTCAGGAACAGAAGGAGCAATGTTCATGCTTATAAAAGCTTCTACTGTATTAAGTTATTTTGTATTCATAAAATGCTGTGAATTACCGACATCCAACACTCAAAATTTGACCAAACTAATATTATTGGTTCTTAATATCTGAAGACAGTTTTAGAGTAGGATAACATCCCAAAAAGGACATGGAGTCCTTCAAAGTCCTCATTTTTCGCGATTCCTAAAAATAACCAGACAATTCAATATAGCTAATAGATAATCCAGGATATATCGCAATATTATTATTATGTAAACAAAAACTTAGAATATTTTGGTTAACATTTTTTTATATTTTTTAACTTGGAAAGAAATTGTTTTGTGTTTGTGATAATTAGAAACATTTATTGCATGATTGTTTCCATGGCTTCTCACATGCGTGGAAAGCCATGGAATGAGCTTATTATAAGACCAGAAGGCCTGTGTGTTTTAGTTCCACTATCGCTCAAACTTCGAAAATCATCAGGTATGAGATAAATTGCCATTACACGATTATATCGCTTATATGATCGTCAATATCTCTTAAAATAGTTACGATTTTGGAATCGTCTACTTTTAAAATTGCCAACAAACAATGAAATTGCCATATTGAGAAGCCTTATATAAAAACCAGTTACATTAGAAAACATGAGAATTGTTATTTAACGTTATGCTGTCTCATTGCCACTTAAGTTCTCTTTGGTTCATGAATAAATATAAATTTCTAAGATGTAGTGCTCTTCAATATCAAGTAGATAAAAAGGGGAATACCGTGTGTCACTCATAGCTAAATCAATCATATTTCATAACTATCTTAAACTTCAAGTCAAGATAACGTAGATATTCTGCATAAAGCAGACTCAATCTTTTTTGGTCATCCCGTCAACAACGAAGATGTCTTGTCATTTGGACGTACACATTTAAACCTACAAAAACTATTGAAAAATTAAAAGATACTGCTAATAAAAATTTTATACCGGTATTTAATGTGGGTTGATGATATGGCATTTTACTAAAACTTCAATAGTTGTATTTTAACCCTTTCACTGCCATCCATGTACAAATTTAGCTATCGGCTTACTGCCAGCCATTTTACATAAAATTGTCGATACTGCTTCATGATATGTATACAATATTTTTTCAATTTCAAACTCCATCTAGAACATTTTGCTATATGTTTTATCAACAAGTTAACAAACACTGCTATGCAAAAAATTCAATGTATCTATACTTTGTGCATTTATAAAGCGATGTGAAGCTACGATCGCTACGAAGCTAAAAGGATCCTCCACAACGTTCCTTACTCTTACACAACTATTACTTTCACCACCATCAGAGTCAGTACTGCTCTTTTAATCATCTGTGTAGTCACGAAAATCTGAATCGGCTATAATGTCATCAACATAAGTAATTATTTGTTTTCTAACTCGGGAGGTACTTACATAAAACTTACACAAAAAATGTTCATTTTTATGTTGGAAATACTCAAACAAAAATTTGAAATTGCTTCGTGATTCTAGGCTAATTTTATAGAGAAATCTTCAGACAACACTGTCAATACTATAAAATTCCTAAAGATCGTTGGTTATGTTGTCAACGGACAATAAAATTAAGCTACTATGCAATTGCTGGGAAATTCGCAAAAATGTGCATACGGTAGTCGACCATAAATTGCGCATAAATGCGCATACGGCAGTGAAAGGGTTAAACCGCTTAGCTTATCTGTGACTAAATATACTAATATCTAGGTCAACCATGCTCAAATCAAATACAAACTGATGAGAAATGACAGCTGCTCAAATTAACTCACATGTTAACATGTTCCGTGACGATTTTACCCAAATTTTATTTAGTGTTTTTAATCTTGAGTAGCGATTTTACATGGGTAGAAAATTTACACCATGATATATATGATTACAAGCTTCACGTTGCAGTGATTCTCAAAATAAATACTTGTTAATAAAATTACTGAACTGGCAGTTCAGTAATTCAGTTCAGCAAACAAAAAAGTATAAATGCCTTACCTCAATGAATTTAGAAAGGAGATTTGTATATCTAAGCCAATCATGACCAGATCAACCACTGGCTGATAAAAAATTGCAGCTGCTCAAATGAATTCAGAAGTTGACGAAATATTAAAAGCATGTGGCATACCTATGTTGAGCATTATCATATTTCAGCCATATTATCTAAATTTGATCAGATCTGGATAAAAAACTGTTTTGCTGACAGCCAGTAAATTAAGAGTTTTTGATGAGCATTATACATTACATGACATATACCTCAATCAAAACTTGATAAGATTGAGGCGGCAAGAGAGTAACTTTATGCATCTGTGAAATTATCAAATGTAGCCGATAGCTGAGAATAAACTGAAAGCTTCTCCTCGTTAATTTCAGACAATACAAACCCAAGCCTTTCTTATTACCTACCTATGCGCTGACTACGGCTGACGTGGAGTTATAATATGCTTCTTTCTCAAATTCAAAATTAGACTTATCACCCAAAACGTGTTATCACTCACTGATGAAGATGCTGTGAAATAAACTATGTCAACAGCTTGACGTAAAAATCAATAAACATAATGCATACTTTGCGTGATCTTCTATCAACCGTTGCCATCGATTATTGATGAATAATTAATTAGACGGCAAACATTGATCATCGGTCTCGTCTCCCTAGTGTCTGACAAAAAGTGCGCTTCATCAAGTTATTGCCATCTAAATGCAGTAAGAGTTAACCAACATTACTCATGCTTGGGAGGCTATTAAAGAGATCAATAAGATACAGTCTATAATGAAGAGATCCCGTGTGATTCTACTAAAAACTATGCAAAGCAAAAATGTATGTAATTTATTTTTTTTAGCTACGTTTAATAGTACGATGTCAGTCTCATGTGCTGTGAGAGATCATCATGTGTAATAAGTATGTATATAATTATTCTTCGATGTGGAAAAGTGGTGCAGATATGTGGTAGTGCCGTTGCCTGATAATCCGAATATCTGTGTCCAATTCCCATGCGATGCAATATTTTTTCCTAACGCTCTTAGTGTGGCTTCAGACGAACAGACTTACATTTACAGTAATTCCTCTTTTTGCGCAGTTAATCGAGACCACCCACCCGGCGATAAGCGATAGTCCATGAAATAGAAGCTAATAAACTTATATCTAATTAAGCCCCTTTTTTACTAATTGTAAGCACTTTCCTTTTCGCTTAGTTGAATATACAATTTTGGAGGTCCAAGGCATTTATCTCTTTGTGTACTACCAGCACCAATCTCTGCCACAAAGAGCCACATAATGCGGCTTCAGTAAGCTTATTACAAAATGTTTCTGATTAGTGAGAAGTTCATCAGCCTATTGTACTTAAATGAAACGAAACAATTATCTGCATGCAGAATATGTTTACAGCCCATCCGGAGCGTATTCTTGCGTTATAAAAACTTAACTTTTTAAACTTTATTTTTTTATTTTCTAGCAATGGCCAGTCAGGTCAGACACATGACAAATAAGAAATAGATGAATTGACTTTGGATGATTTTCATTAAGCAATAATAGTACTGAGACTAATTATTTTATTTTGGCAGTTCTTTCAACATTTTGTAGTAATGCCTAAGCTATAATAATATGGATAAATTGTACAGCTTGGAGCATGATCAAAGTAATAGCAAAAGTGGTCAAAAAAAGTGTCGGAACTCATTCTAAAACACATTTGTCAACTTTCTGTATGGCATCAACTGATGTAAAATTTACGGTGAACAATTTGGTATCGATATATTTTTATAGACCGAGTGGTTCAAATATTATGACATTTTATAAGCGCTCTTGTCCAATATTAGGTTTCACCGAATATTTAATTATGTCCCGGCAAAGAAGTTTATTTGGTAGCGAAAGAGTTAAGAGGCATGATGAAGGGTGTGACAAGCACGTTGCACTTTTACACTTAATAAATCTCAACAGGAAAACAGTGAGCTGTGATGACTGCTATCACGATGATGCTCACCGAGAGATCTTACTGAGCAAGAGTACAAGAGAGATTTAGATATTTTATACACTTTATTTTTAATTGTTTTTTCCCTTTAATGAATATTTTTACCCTCCAAAAGACTGAAATCGCGAAAGCAGCAACGTGACGTAGCAAGGGATTACTGTATATTAAATTTAAACAACATATTAAAATGTAAATCTATTTTTATTAAAGCGATTTATTAAATCGCTTAAATAAAAATAATGATTAAATAAATCATTCTATTTCCAGTAGAGCGATTTATTAAACCATTTGGATGCAATAAATCTGCTAACTCACCTCCAACTTGTCAGAGATCTTTCTTAATCACTACTTTTGCAACAAATTTGATGAACTTTTTATATTCCTAAATTGCTTTTGAAGGCTAATTTTGGATTTTTGCATATCTTGCTTGCAGAAGTCTTACAGCTAGATTAATCTAGTCTCCATGGTTACCTTTCATAACTCTGTTGACAGAGTTGTCAAGCAACAGCTACAAGAATCTCAAATACCAACATTCCATGAAGAAAATTCATCGAGCCCGATTAGAGCGAGGCACTATGAGCATCTTGTAAAACATGTTTGGATTCCCACCAGAGCAGATGATTCCCACCAGAGCAGATGAACCAGTAGCAGACAGTTTAAAGTAAGAAGCTTTTGAGTTTCCCACAAAATTTAGTTGATAACCATTTTCATTCACCATAAAGACTAAAAAACCATGACTTCAGTAGCTGACTATAATGTAAAAGGTATGGCGCTACCTCACTGTGCTAAAAAAAATCTAGCTAAAGCATACATCTTTACTACAATTTGGGAGAAAAAGATTGCATCATAGGGGATTCGAACTCATGACATTCACCTTGGTAGAGCAACACTGCTACACCTTCCACCAATTAACTGCCTTGATACACTAAGGAATAATTGTGGACACAGTTATTACACAAGACTCTCATAGCACAAGAAAATGCTAGTCTACTGGTTTACAATAAAAATAGCTTTTTGTCATTGACTCCATTTGATTAAAATTTATTATTTGCTCAAACCTTTCGAGATTTACTTAATTAAGGCTGGTTCACACTACATCGTCGTCTGTCAGCGTTTTCCTTTCGGCGGTCATCGTCGATTATGTAAACCATGAACCGATGGCATCGACGAAGCAACACGGACATGTCGAGAAAGTTTCCAGCTGTCGAACTTTCCCGATATTTCGCCAAGCATCGATGACCGCCTTTCAAATGTAAACCATTTCGGCGATGGTAATTAGCGGTCGCGGATAGCGTGATTTATTCTACCCGTTTGCGATAGTCGCTGTGAGACTAGTATTTGATTCCAGCATGCGAAAACAAAGATGTTTCTTCGCGAAAATTTAAAATGTAGAAATGAAAGCACTACGTCACGGAGTATTTCCTGTCGCAAATTTGGATGGGTTTGTGATAGTGTGAACAACGTTATTATCGACGATCACGGAAGTATAATTGTGGCATCAACGTCGAGATACGCGATATAGAGTGAACCAAGCCTGAGTGGCACAACCAAGGATTTTATAGTTGATCCTGAGAATGCTGAGTAACATTAGTAAATATTTCAACGAATCATATTAGCCAATATGACAGCAACAATTCGCCCACTAGTCAGTCAAAGCGTAAAACTAACTCACAGTAAATTATGCTGGCAAGCAACATCTGCACTATAAAAACTTTCATAACGAGAATGACCGTCCAAATGTTTTTCTCTACAGCGAGATCATTAAATTCTAAACAAAGCTAAGAAATTCCTAAATCTAAAACTGATGGAAGTTGTCTTATGGCGCTAGAAGCCTCAATGAGGATTATGGCTGTGTAGAGTTAAGCCATCGTAATAGCAAAGGATAGATTAAAGTGGCATGAAGCCTTGGTAATCTATCTCTTGAAAATTCTGGATCGTATATACTAGAGAAATGTTGATTAACAAGAGCATATTATGCCTTGAGCCTAATTTCATTTACTCTCTGATTGAAAGATCACATTGGTTGACACTGAATTGTCCATTTTTCACACGCCTTTTGGTGCAGAACTTATATAATCATACCTCGACTCACGAGCATAATGTGTTCCAAGACCGAGCTTGTATGTCAAAGCTCTCGTATGTCAAATGAAATTTGCACATATAAAACAACTAAATACAAATTAATCCGTTAACACCCTCCAAAAAAAACCTAAAATCCAGATATTTCAATGGAAAATGTGTTGTTATTTGTTTTAACTCATCACCTACACTCACAAAGTAACAACTATACTATACTATACATATCTAGCTGTTGTGATCTGCAATAAAATATAATGATTTTATGTACAGTGCTGTATAGAGTGGGAGACAGACCTGACGACAACACTTTTGTGACGCTACGTAACATAACATAAACTTAGAATTTAACTTAAATAAATCTTAATCTTACATTAGACTTAATTCTAATTTTGTCTTCGTTTTTATTTTTATTATTTTTTGGCTTGGCTCCTTTTGCTTCGCTTTCACCTTCACTATTAGTCATCCTTTGTAAAAAAAAATTTCAAACTGATCCGAGGAGAAGACTGAGCGATACCGTTCTCGTAAGCGGCTTCTCGCATACTCAGACACCTAGCGACTGCATCAAGAACAGGTTCATATCTCAAGTTTGTCTCGTTTCTCAAAGCAAAGATTTGCTCAGAATTTAGCTCGCATTTCAAATATCTCGCGTTTTGGGACACCTGTATGTCAAGGTATGACTGTATAGGAAACATAAATGAACAGTTGAATAAGGAACTACTTCAAGTAAAACATACTAGAATTAGAGAAATACAGATATTTATTATTTCAATGTTGTTGCTTTTTAAGTTTTAATGAAAAACCGTGTAGCTTTGGAGTTAAAAAACTAACTTTGATATGCTGTAACAATGGCTGCTATTAACTCATAGTCTAATATTCTTCAGTGTCCCTGAAGAATATTATCATCATTCATCAAAACATTTTAGAGTCGTCAGATCTGGTTGTAAACCACCTTATAGATGAATCAGAAAGCAAGGGATTGAATTTGGAACTTAATGACTTCGAATCAGAGTGTAGTTACCAAGCATAATAACCATACAACTATTGCTATTTCAACGATGGCTATTATTACAAGGAGTAGGAGTCGTCTTACCACTAGATATGTTGACAATGGTTGGGATATTTTAAAACCTTTATTTTATTGCTATGATGTAATATTTTCCAGCCCTTCCCTATAGTGATGCTTTATTAGGGGTGACGATATAATGTGCTGTTCGACTAGCTCATGCGAATTTTGGGAAGATGAATTCCAACAAAAATCAGTCTAAGGGATGCTAATGCGACGTATTTTTTCGAATACGTCAGAGTATCAGACTGAGTTAAACAAAGAACTACTTTGACTAAAAAATTAATAGCCTGATACAGCTATTAATTAATTCGATACTGTTGCTTTCAAATTTTTAAAGAAAAACTCGTAAAGCTTCGGAGTTAAAAAACAGACTAAGCCATAACAATGGCTGCTATTACATCGAATGGTGTTCCTGAAGAGTATTCTCATTATTCATAAAAACGCTTTAAAGTCTTCAGATCAGATTGTAAACCGCATTATGGATTATTCTGAAGACATTGGATCAGATTTAGTGACACTTAGGCCTTAATGACTTCGAATCAGAGTGTAGTTCTAATGATTGTGACGATCGATATTCTCAGGTAGGCCTACACTGCCACTAAAACCATGGCAACCACTACAGCAACAAGAAAAGAATTAATTGTTTTTGATGTAACCAAGTCATTATTAGAACCATTTTGTGGACACTTTTCTACTGATCACTTTCTATTATTGGTTTGTGAACAGCAAACGTAATGAAAATCAAAGTAGTGGTCTAATAGAGGTGGCATTCAATTAAAGGGTGGCGCTATATTTTTCAACCCTTCTCCCATAGTGGCGTTTTATTAGAGGTGCCAATCAAATAAAGGTGGTGCTCAAATAGGGGTTGGTCCTCAAATAGAGGATTCACGGTAAATGCTCTTGTAACGCAGATTTGTAATGAGCCAACTTGAACTGCAGCATGATAGAAAAAACTTTTTTATTCACAAACAAAACGGCTGAAAGTTGTAAACGCCTCTAATAGTGTCAAACAAACATCGAGCCACGCAGTAAAACATACAAATATAATAATAAATAGCAATAATATATATGAACAGATAAAAAACGAGAAACAACAGCAAGTAATAAATACTGCACATAAGGTAGTGAGCTATGATACGCTTTGTCAACGATGACGAATTTGCTTGGCCCACTCTCCGTCGACATTTTAGTCTAGCCTAGGATTTTAAAACTGTGAAATTTATGACTGAAGTATTAAATAAGACTTTAATAACATCTTTAATAACAAACCATGAAACTGGAAATACACCAACATAAACCTTGTCCACCAACCGATGGTTACCCAGTAAAGCTGTTTTAGCCACCCGCTTTGTCAGCTAAAATTACAAGTAAATCCACTTCTAACAGTAGAAGGATTTCAGGCATCAAGCCCATTAACTCCGTCAAATGAACAAAAATCGCAGACACAAGTAAACATGACTATAAACTGTACCAACTTACTGTTCTTTGTGTTTTCATGAAGTACAACCACATCTCTGCTCAGACAATCTTGAGTCGGATAGTTTCTCTTATCGGTCAGATTCTCCTTCAGCATTGTAATCAGAGTCCATTAGTACTTTTAACTAAACACAAAGCAATGAAGTTAGGTGCAATTTTTTATTCATAAATGGGGGTTACTGGCATATTCAGAATCATGTCAACCTACTCAACAGAATTGTTTTAAAGATGAACTTTCCCAAAATTTAATCAGAAGGTATCGGTATTTTTTTACAATTTGCAATGGTTTCTGATATCCGAGGTGATCTAACTGCCAGGATGTTTCAAGATTAAAATTGACAAAACTTCATCCCGGTTAAATAGTGAGATCAAAATGACAAAATCGCGATTAATCATTAAAATTTGACAGCGGTTCAAAGGCTCAGAAGAAACAAATGTGCCGAAATGATGTCACTAGTTGAATCGCTGCTGTAGTTGATATCAATTATTGCATTCAAGTTGCAGCATTGCACATCTCTATTCCCTCGATTTCTTTGCTACTATAAATGTCATAATCATACTTTTGATTGAATCTGACCATTTTGACCGCAATCAAGTTTTATTAATTTTTATCTTGAAACGTCCTGGCAGTCAGGTCACCTCAAACATCGAAAACAACCGCGAATGATAGAAAAATTACTGATACTTTCTGATAACATTTACTAAGATTTTGTTTCAGTTAATCTTTAAGTATAACATTGTACATTGGGTTCAACTTAACCCATTAGTTCAGTGACCATCAAGAACTAGTGAAGAGACCAGTTTCTTTGTAATCACACTATCTCTTCAATCATATCGTTTTATATGCTTAAGACGATACGAGCCAACCTTGGCATCAAAAAGATAATTTACAATAACTGAAAATTCCTTTCGCACAATGAAGTGATTGGCAATGACAACATTTGATTGCAGCTGATTATAACTTGAATAAAGCTGGTCATGATAATTAGTCATGTGACTAAGTATCAATAGTCACAGATACATTTCACACGTTTATGCATAAACATGTGAGACCATAAAACCTCTATTCGAACACCACCTTTATTTAAACGACACCTCTAATAGAACGCCACTATCGGAGAAGGGTTACAAAATACAGCACCACCCTTTAATTAAATACTACCTCTATTTGAATCCCACTTTGACATCCTTTGATCTTTACGGACCCATAACAGAGAGTGATCGGTAAAAAAGTGTCCACAAAATGGTATATCTATCTATACATAAATATCAGTGTCTGTCACCAGTCTGTGCCCGTCATTCGTCTGCCCAGTTATAGCGATAGTTTCAGTGAAAGAACACCCCGCTTTGCAGAAAACTTGACCTTTTAACCTCCAGTTCTGGAGGCATCAAGCTTACTCATTAGACTATGCTTTCAGCTGAGCTTAGCAATCAAGAAGAGATTGGTTAAGATATTCATTACATTGGTTAAAGTATGCATAACCTGGTTGCATTGCATCATGCAACGATCACCAGCTGGTCTCACTAGGTGAATGCTTGGCGTTGCAGGGGCAGTAAAAACAGCTTATAAACAGTTGCAGGTAATGTGCAGTTGCAGGTAATGTAGTCCAGGTAAGGTAATGTTTATAAGCTTTTTTATTACCCTTGCAATGCAGGAAATTCAGCTGGTAAAGGTACAGTTCTCAACACATTCACAAGCGACCACATTGAACAAGGGGCAGTCACATGATCAACAGGTTTGAATAAGTAGTTCGGCCAATCATTAGACAGGAATAAATGAGTTGTAGAACATGTGAATTTTTGTTATTTCTATGTCAAGCGCTGAGTGGTATTTAGTCAATGACTATTACTATTATTATTGGCTAAATAAAATATTACACGGAGGCCATTCAAGAAATAATTAGAATCGGTTTATAAAAGAGTTTTATTATAAGTAAAAACTTACAATTTATTTACTTTTCAACATAATCTCCATTAATGACACACACTTCAGTCATCGAGGTAGCACCTTCTACATGCTTCCATCATAGAAATCTTTAAATTAAATTTTTGAAAAGTCGCTTGCTGCAATCTTAACCTCGTCATCACTATTTATGTAGGTTTTTTCAGAAACTTCTTGACAGTCCCAAACAGCTAGAAGTCAGATGGGGCAAGAACAGGATGGTGTAAAAAGGATGTGGTAGCAATTCCCAAAGAAATTTGTTGATTGTTTCTGTTCTTTTAACTGCTGTAAATCTCATTGGGTTCACATCCTTCAGCTAACAAAGATTTGATAACTGATCTCTGTTCAATTTTGGAGCATGTGTCTTGGTTGGAAATTTTGGAAAACCTCAAAATGGATCACATGGCCACATATTCTCCAAGAAAAATTATATGAGTTATCAGTAGAGATCTTACAAACTTTCAAAAGAAAGAATTCTGCTTATAATACAACTCTGTTTAACCATAACTGTCACGAACAACTTTTATTGTATTTACTAGGTAAATCAGACACGCTGATTCCGATTTTGTACTCAAAATAAAGATTAGTCCACTAACCTTCAAAGTCATTTAGGCTTTTTTAAAGCGTTTCAATATCCGTTTTGAAAACAACACAATCGGCATTACAAGCTCCGCCCATAAATATGTGACGAAACCTAGCTTTTTCAGAAACGGAAGTTAGGAATGTTTAGTCCGATTTAGAATAATAGAGATGGGTGTCCTAAAACCCATTATTATCTAAATCCAGCCTGTAAAATAATTTCAGTGTTTTATGAAAGGGATATAAACTATTTAAAATTGCTCGCAGCTTGTTACATGACGTTTAAATGGGCTGGACGCCGAGAAAAATGAGCTCAAAAAGCGCGGTTTTATCACAAGCTAGCGTTGTTATCGCGCTTTTGTAAATATGCAATGCTAAATAGCTTATCTACCTTTCAGAAAAGACTGATATTATTTTTAAGGCTGAATTTAGATATTAATGGATTTTAAAACACCCATCTCTATTATTCTAAATCGGTCTAAACATCCCTACGTAACTTCTGTTCCTAAAAAGCTAGGTTACGTCACGTATTTATGGGCGGAGCTTGTTATGCCGATCGTGTTGTTTTCGAAACCAATATTAAAACGCTATAAAAATCCTTCATTACTCTGAAAGTTAGTGGCCTAATCTTTATTTTGATTACAAAATCGGAATCTGCGTGTCTGTTTTACCTAGTAAATACAATAAAAGTTGTTCGTGGCAGTTATGGTTTATAATAATATGTACATTCACCTTATTTGTTGAATGGCCTTCATCCTTTTTATAATCGTGAATAATTAAATAGGTTTACTACCATAAAACAATAACTGGGCTCTCTAATGCTATTTTTCTGTTCTTCTTTATATGGTGATTTCTCAAAAATATTGTTCAGACGTTTTTCTCGCGTATTTGCAAAATCAAAAATCCTTCAAAAACTGATATTTTGGAATTTCGCGCTTAAATTTTTTTCAAATCAGTCAATGAAAAAAGGAAACCACATTTGTTGCTGACAGCGAAATTAAAGATTTGTTAAAAATGTGAAACAATCGTATAATATAATACGAGGTGTTTCAAGATTACATGTATATCAATTGTGTAATGCACTGCTTCGCTGTCTACATAAATGTTTATAGATAACTTGATGAGGAGCTTTCTAGACTCAAGCTCACTATTTATGGAATCTTCTCTATATGCTTCACTATATGAACAGCTCAGGTTTCTTAGGAGGCAGTTGACATCTTCAGTTTGTACTGTACACACCCTTGTGAGTACAGTACTTTACACACCTCTGGTTCCTTACAGGAATAAAGCTCAACAGATTTAAGCATACAGCAGACGCCCTTCCAAACTACGTAATAGAGATTGTATGTTATATGAAGTGAAAAATACATATAAATATCCAAATCTGTTTTAAGATCTCGCCAATTCCATCCCGCTGACCCATCAAGGGGGAACAACTCTAGTTAACATTTTAATTCAGTACAGCGACTGCACAGTAACTGCGATAATATCAGTTTGTATCGACAATTTTGTTCTTTTTTTTTATCTTTTGCATTTGGGTTAGTGTCCACGATTACGGTACGTAATATATATACATGTAATATAATATGTAATATATGTATATAATGAATACATATAACGAAACAAAATGACAGCATACACTCTGCATACTTGAGTGTACTAAGTCTATTATGGAAACAAACAAACTATAACATAAAACATAACGCTAATAGAAACAATTGACTATTGTTCCGCTACGCACGGGCATGCAACAAAGAAGACCTGAACAGCTTCCTTTCCTCTAGTTATCAGAAACAAAAATGTCTTTAGTTCCAGGAGCTTACTCTCAACCCGTGGGTAACCCCCGCAACTCTAAAACCTCCCATAAAACTGGCAGCGTGTTCGCAAAGTCAGAGACAGATCCTCTATACCCAGGTAACCTACTTTCTGTTATGTTATATTGCGCACATATCATAGATGCTAGTAAAAGACTATTTTTTCTAGAAGTTTTTTAGAAATATTTCGGTTTAATATTGAAAGTTTTATCTCAATTATGCAAGACATCAGATAGATGGAAACGATAAGGCGCCTATGGAGCGTTTTTATAGCCATCAATAATCGACATTCACCATGTTTCCATGACTCGGTTAATCCACAAGTTTGGGTCGTCCGCAATACAAGATGAAAATGGCAAAAACCCCCGATTTAAGCGAATTTGGTTACAAATTTTTATCAAATGTTTCATGATTGCGAGCGATGTGCAAGAAAATGTTGCATAAGCTATTCCATTCTAAACATTTCCAACATTTCAGTCATTCCTATTTCGATTTTACGGGACAGGAGTGCACCACCATGACCTCTAAGGTAGATGCATGCGAAAGATGGAAACAGCACTTGCGAACGATGTGCAAGAAAATGTTGCATAAGCTATTCCATTTTTAGCATTTTCTCCACTTGAGTCGTTCTTATTTTGATTTGAGGAGTTCTACGAGAGAGGACTGTGCCGCTGCGACCGCTGGGGTAGAAATCCTCGTCTTTTTTAACAAAGCGCCCGCACTAATCCGTAACGCTCGAATTTACATCGAAACACTTACAGTAAGGCGACTCAACAGGCGCGTGTGCGATCATGTCTGTCCTAAACAATCAACTAATCAAAGGAATTTTTACAAATTATCTTGACCTGCAGTAAATAATATGACACAAGCTTATAAACTTACTTATGATGTAGTAGAATTCACAACATCGTGATTGTATGGTGAGATGATATTAGCATAAACAAAGCTAAAATATCATATAGTCCATAGGGTCCCAGCCATATGCTGTATAAAGTACATGTCATCAAATGAGATGTTCATCATTGGCAAAAAAGTATCTGAACTCAGACCAAAACCGTTAGATCATCGTGAGCAATATTTGTGGGTTTTTCCGTCGCAAATCAAATGCTTTGAAGGTTGACTTGTAACAAAATTCACATTACAGTTATTTGGTATCAAAAGATTCACCATGTCTTACTCTGCTGTGTACAAAAGGTGCAAAATATGTGAAAATGTGATTACAATCTCTTAAAAGCTCAAAAACTAACAGTTAATCGCAGCCATCACGAAAAGGCCGTAGACTGGAATTAGTTTATTTCTCAGACGCACTCAAGCAATTTGGTTATTGTTTTGTCACGTGATGTTATCACGTGAATTAAAAGGCAAATAAAAGGCTCAATATAAAACTACAGCGGTTTTCGTGAAGGCTGCATTTAATTGTTCATTTTTTAGCTTGTAATCACATTTCCATATATCTTGCACCTACAAAGCAGCAGAGTAAGACATAGTGAATCTTTTGATGCCAAATAACTGTAATGTGAATTTTGTTGCAAGTCAACCTTTAACATCTCAGAAAAGAGATGCGAGTTATTACTTCTTATGATTAACTTACAATTATTTTATTATTTACACTAATTACTTACTCTTTAGCTTCTCTCTATAGTTTCTTATCTCCTGATGAAGACTTCGCCACTTGAAAAGTAGAGAAATGCCATACAGTACCACTTTCGGATATATTAACTTGATGATTTCTTGTCATACTGTCTATTTCTTAGAAAAACAGAGCTCAGCAATGATGTCTCTCTACTCAATACAGACGGACATCACCGCATCAACAATAAAGAGCTTGCGACGACGTTTTGATGACTTTTACGGCAGTAAGTCTTATTTTATAGACAGCGATAACAATACAGCACATTGCAGGAATATGTGTAAACGCTCCATTTGCCCGCAGTTGTAATACAATAAACCAGCTCATCACCCAACACTACTAAGAAGCTATCAGTTGTCTAGACATCCAGCTGGCTAGTTATTAACTGGAGTTGTGTTATTTTCATCATGGAATAACGAGTCATATCCATTTTGTTTATTTAGTGCGCTGAACTTCAATGGTTGCCATGGGTAACTAAGTAAACAAAGAATACAAAGACACAAAGCAACATTGATTGCTTAACTAGGCGGTATCAATGCGACATACAATTACCAAAGTAGAGTTAGTAGAACTCAATGCCCTAGGGTTATAGATAGCAGATCTACTAGTCACTCAGCGCTCACGCACGGGTAAAGCTAGTTAGCATCTCTCTGTTCATTTGGGAATCTGCTTTAACACCAAGACTAAGGGCTTCAAAGCAACACTTACACGTACCGCAGTGTAACAAGAAGTTAAGGCTATGTAAGTTACCCTACTAGTTTATGATTGTCAAGCTGTAGGACTTATATAATAGCACATGCTGAGTTGTGCACCACCAATGAATAAGTAACATTGGTTTAATTTATAAGAGCGCCCTAACTAGAGCCAACACTTAATGGTAACACGAATATGGTGAACGCAAAATTTAGATACGGCAATCACTTCGTTTGACACTCCGCCAAACAACATTCACTTTAATCCGTGATTCTATGCATGTGTCTGAGGTTTGGGGCATTAGTATAACATCATGATAGGTTAAGCTTACATAAAAAAGTTCAAAATCTCAGATTCCAATTTTAACTCCAAAAATACTGGATAGGAGAATCTATGAATTACGGTAACAATGTCACTGCATAAAGGAGCAATAGATGTGTGATTCAGTGAGTAATTAATTAGCGGCAAATCTTAGGTACTATCAAGACCAAAATAACAAAAGGGATGTGATCGATCATTTATCTGAAACAGTAACTATTTTCTAGTTGTAATCATGCATTTTGCATTTATTTCTCTTGTGCTTGTGTAATAATTATTTGCTGTAGATCAGAGAACCTACACAGACAGCATGTCTTCAGGCGCTAGTCAAAGGTCAGAGAAGTTTCTCAGGTAAATCAAGAACATTACATAATCTGCATGAATACATAGCAGGCATTAACTCAGCCTTCTTGTTACTGAATTAATCATATGTCACTCTTTACTGTCCAAAGTATAAAAACCATAAAAAGCATGATACAGCATGATTATTATTTTATACAATGTTTATCATCTATGATTACTGTCATGTATCTCATATAAGCTATAGTATGATACTCTACCTATGATTACTAGTATGGATATCATCTAAGGTATAACATGATACTCTGCCTATGATTGCTAGTATGGATATCATCTAAGGTATAACATAATACTCTACCTATGATTGCTAGTATGTATATCATCTAAGGTATAACATGATACTCTTCCTATGATTGCTAGTATGTATATCATCTAAGGTATAACATGATACTCTACCTATGACTACTAGTATGAATATCATCTAAGGTATAACATGATACTCTACCTATGATTACTGGTATGTATATCATATAAGGTATAACATGATACTCTACCTATGATTACTAGTATGGATATCATCTAAGGTATAACATGATACTCTTCCTATGATTGCTAGTATGGATATCATCTAAGGTATAACATGATACTCTACATATGATTACTAGTATGGATATCATCTAAGGTATAACATGATACTCTACCTATGATTACTGGTATGTATATCATATAAGGTATAACATGATACTCTACCTATGATTACTAGTATGGATATCATCTAAGGTATAACATGATACTCTACTTATGATTACAAGTATGGATTTCATCTAAGGTATAACATGATACTCTACCTATGATTACTAGTATGGATATCATCTAAGTTATAACATGATACTCTACTTATGATTACTAGTATGTATATCATCTAAGGTATAACATGATACTCTTCCTATGATTACTAGTATGTATATCATCTAAGCTATAACATTATACTCTACCTATGTTTACTAGTATGGATATCATCTAAGGTATAACATGATACTCTACCTATGATTACTAGTATGGATATCATCTAAGGTTCAATATGATACTCTACCTATGATTACTAGTATGTATATCATCTAAGGTATAATATGATACTCTACCTATGTTTACTGGTATGTATATCATCTAAGGTATAGCATGATACTCTTCCTATGATTACTAGTATGGATATCATCTAAGGTATAACATGATACTCTTCTTATGATTACTAGTATGGATATCATCTAAGGTATAACATGATACTCTACCTATGTTTACTAGTATGGATATCATCTAAGGTATAACATGATACTCTACCTATGTTTACTAGTATGGATATCATCTAAGGTATAACATATTACTCTGCCTATGTTTACTAGTATCATCTACAACATTCCTTGATGAATGCGATTGTAGCCCCAAAAAGGTTAAACTTCCACACATCCATGACACTGGTACATTTCTCGGCGTGTCCAACGAAATATTTCCTGACAAGAACTGGCGAGCTAAAAGGTATTTCCAGCGTAAGTACATGACAACATTTTCCTCAAAGTAGTTGGCTTGACCCCATGCACGATCTATTATTATTTATTATTGTAGTAAACTATTTTGCTTTAACTAGGCAAAGGAGCGCTGACTTCCACATCAGAGATGAAATGGTGAAAATGTTACATGTAACTCTAACACGCCATTATATGATAACAATAGCACTTGAGAAACACTTACCTTGACTTTTTTTTAAACTCCTGATGAAGGCCTTTCCACTTGGAAGATTGAAAAACGTCATTGAAATGAATAAATATTACGTTTCTGCAGTGTATAAACATTTTAGTTCTCGTAAGTTCATCCAATCAGAAATGTACTTGTGCACACACTGAAATGCAACAAATAAGATGTTGTAGCTGTTTGCAATGCACTGATGTTATGAGGTCAACTTAGATAATATGCATGTATGAAAACAAGGCATAACTACCCCTAGAGCTAGTAGTTTTGGAACAATTTCAGCTTGTCAGTTGAACAATTTACATCGTATGTTTCTGTATTGCTAAGTTATTGAATGATGGTGTAAAATATGATGTCAAAGCAAAAGATTTTTCCTAAATGTAGCATTGAAAGATGTTGGATGCAGTGTAGTTTTCAAGTGAAATTAAAACGCTTGTATAGATTACAAAAAAATAGTAATAATAAGTTCGTTCAAACTTCGCTTAGTTTAGGTTAAATACCTTCTTTAAAGAAAAGTTGTTTTAAAAATTACTCTTTTATTTAAAAAACTTTTCCGTCTGAAATAAAATTATTGCCAACAAAGTAATATATCTTTATGATTAATAGTTTTTAAAATTTCGGTTTCTTACACAGTATTACATATTTTGTTTTAATGCTATGTATAATCTACCAGCTAAAATATTTCTTACAAAGGTATTGTAAGTTTTTCGGCAATGGAACAAATAGATCTAGTTACAGCAAAATCTGATAAAAGTCTTTGCTCAGGCATGTGAATTTCACTCATGAAACAGACCTCAGAATGAATCGATTTCGTGTGTATTGAGTTTAACTGTATCTCTATCTCAAACTTCCTATTTATACAATTTATTTAAACGAGCAGATTTAATGTAAGATCAAATGTGACCAGGTAATAATTTTCAATTATTAGCTGGTTGACCACTTTTAATTTAACAAGTTCCTGCTACCTTTGAAGGGCACAACAAGGAGTCTCTCAATGAATGGGACATAAAGACAGACTGTGATGGCGGTAAAGCTTGCCAATGGGACAGAGTGCATCGACACGCAATGACATCTTTTGACTATAACTCACTGAAGCACCGGCCAGCAGTCTGTGAGTTCTATGTTCTAACAAAAGATAAGCAAGTGTAAGCGTTAGAATGTTTCAAGTTTTAAAAATTGGAAAGCATAAATATATAAAATGTCTAATCTTCAAAATTAAATTATTTTGACATCTTTTTTCACAATGAACAAATCCTGTGAGGATTCCTTCGAAACAAAAAGTCAGTTGAAGAATTCAACTGTGTAATACTCAGATAGCATTGGCATCCGTTGTAACTATCATAGCTGTCATTTATATCAGGTTAATATATAAACTTTAATTTAGCAAATTTTAATTTAGATATAATGCAAACAACTGATTACTAGCAATTCTTTCGCTACCGTATGTCGATGTATCGGCTTTCGCCGTAATACAAGTACAGACCGTAAGCCAATGTATCGGCTTATCAATAGGGTTTCACCTTTCTCTTCATTACGAAAGCTATACCTTAGCTAGACCAATCAAATTTTGTCTCCAACGAAATAACCTTGTTGCCAATCACGTACAACCAATGAAAAATCTTTTTGCTAAGCAATTCCATTTATAATTTTTTTTTTTCAAAATGGGATACCAGATCGCAATCGTTATGGTAATAAGAAATTTCCTGCATTCTTTCGGTGCAAAGAAAGCGTCAGAAACTTTGCGAGAGTGGGATTCACCAAGTATTTTTATTTAAAAATTTATCTTGTAGAGAATTTTCTTCTGAATAAGAAGCATTTTACAGTAAAGCAATAGCTGCATAAGTTTTTGAGATATTGCATAAATACTAACTGCATATTATTTTTAGAAAATCCAGTTGAATTGATATGGTCAGAATAGCGATTTTATCGCAGTAGTGTAAGAGTTAAATACAAGTAATTAAAGAAAAATCATTGTCAGTGCGAGTTTGTCAGGCGAATTGGGTAACGTCAGAGTAATGTGCTCAACGAATATTTAGATTACAACCTTAGAGGGTCGTGTGTAGAGAAATCATTTCAAGTTGAGAGATTTTTGTTGCATGAAAACCACCAAACGATTAGCGGTCCCATTAAAATAGTTCTTAAAAGTACAGGACCAAAATGAATGCCCTGTAAATAAAGACTTATTATTTTTTTGCATGAAACTGGGGTGCAAAAAGCTAGATTGCACTATAACACACATTTTTAGGGTTTTGAGTTTTTGGGCCTTGATTGAGTTTTCAATGCAGAAGTAGCTAAAACTGTTGCTCAAACGCAAACCAAACTTTACATAAAGAAAAATCTTGAATGCATCAGTGACTATATTCTGATAACAACACTACTAAATAAGTCCTTAGTGACAATTACTTGTCACATGTAGTTGGAAGCCACCAGCCTACAAAAGCTGCATTGACATTCAAAAACGAAAAAGTCAATCAAAAAAAATCCATATTTTAATAGTTACAATAAAAAAGTAAACCTCCTGAAATGTAGTAATTAAATCTCATTTTATCTTAGATCTTAGATCACTACACCATACATCAACTATTTGTTAATGCATGAGATGTTTCCTACAAGTATGGTACAGTAGAAGCTCCTACAACATAAACGATCTGTTCCAAAATCGTTTATATTTTAGGGATTCTACGTTATAAAAATAGCAAAATACATGTAAAGTGCCTAATCCGTTCCACCATCTTCTTAAACTCTCCCGCTTGGTTCTTCAAAAAAGGAAAATACAACTTTTTTTTATTTAATGACTTTTACATAACTGTAGGGATTGGTTTGTATCGACAACTTTTCTCCATTTTCTTAACACTTTCACCCGGTTTATGGTCCATAATTGCGGTAATTTTATAATAAGTTATGAATATTTTTGACACCTATTTACATTGCTTTGTTTATTTTTTCTAGACATTTCTAGGGATTTTACATTCTACGAACACTAAAATATTGGAACCATTTGACAATACAGAAAGGAAAAACTAGATTAACTTTTTAATTTTGAACTCAAGAAAACGCACACCTTAATTGTCATGTTACCTCAAGTTTTTCTATTACTCTAGACAGCAAATTGTATTTTGCAAAAAAACCAATAAAAATATTTTATGTCTAAAATAAAGTAAAATAAAAATATAACTTCACTATAATAAGAGTGGTGTCTATCTGTTCGTTCATTTAGCCGTCAAAACGGTCCAAGATAGTTACAACAATACTCCAACGCGTGACATTCAGGTCAGTAGACCAACACTCTAACACCGATCAATTGAGCAGCTACTTATTATCTGTCTGTGCTTCATTGACAAACGTGACAATGTTTCACGGCAAACTAAACTGTCAGAATATTAGTGTATATAATACAGATAACCTTACATACATCGTTTTGTCTCTCAAGTGTGACAAGAGGGCTCTCTCAAGTGTGACAAGAGGGAAAGGTTATTTTAAAGTTAACCACGAGATTCGTGCTAGTCAAACCAAATTTGGGAACTTGCACCAGCTTCCTATTTTACATTATATGAACTTTATGAAATTGTACAAAGCAAAAACTTTACTTAAATTCTTTACATGATGTAGAATTTGCATTATAGGAGGTATACGTTATAGGAACGTCTACTGTATATCTTTAGAGTCAAAGATTGTCTGCTATAAATATCCCAGAATATAATGTAGTATTTCCATTTAAACCTTATTATTTATACTTTTATCAGTTCGATCGTTGCTGCCTATTATTATCGATTGCCTGATTATTGCCACTTAAACAATCAACAGAAATTTAATAATTATATTTGTTTGTTTAATATCTATAGTATAACATTCTTGATCATTGTGTATCAAGTAGCCCGAAAATTTGACACTGGTTGTTCTGCATTCATACATCATGTTTTCAATCTTTGTTAAAGATTTTTAAGACACTACCTGCTATAATCAATACCACGTTTGGTTTTTGCAAATGAGCTTTTACAGGTTCTGTTTTGTTTATTTTTTTTTGCAAAATATTACAGCATGCAATTTTCAGTTAGATGCACTTCAAGCGCAGACCTGCCAACCCAAGAGTGGGGCAATGCGTGAGATTTTGTTTTGGGGCAATTGATGTATCAATGATAGTGTATAGTATAAAATTGTGGAAGTTGGGGCAAAAATCTCACGCATTTCTCGCGCATTTTCATTTTTTCTTTGGGGTGTCACGCATTGGGTCTCACGCCCAATGCGTGAGAGTTGGCAGGTATGTGCGCTTGTAGTTATATATTTGACTAAGATAGTAACTGATTGCGACCATAAGGTCAATGAAGTAATGTGTTGCAATTAATGTAACACAGCACTTCATGACATCATGGCTGAGGTAATCATAGTAAATAGCTCAATTTCAATTGAAACATCCAAAGAGTGAATGCCAAAAAAAAATATTGGAGCAATTATAAATAGAGAGAATGTGCATTGTGAGTAGCCCGAATGCTCAACGCTAGCAAAATATTTAAATTCCCTCTAACATATCCACACCTAACAAATTTGAGATTGAATGACTTACAGTAAATCAGTAATAAAACCGGGACGCTTGGGAAACAGTCCCAACATCGACAAGTCCGAACCTAGACAAGTCCCAATCTCGACAGAGGTTCGGACTATAAACCATAAAACCCAGTATGTTTATAGCATTCTAGCTGGCTGAAATGGTTTACACTCGCGATCCTGTTCATCTTTTTAAGTTAATAAAAAAAATTATGCAGCGAAAACGTTTTTTACATGACCTTCACCTGTGTAACCTCGACAACACGACATGGTTCAGCAATTGCGGGTCGATAATTTAAAACATAGAGTTCGATGCGCAAAAGAATTATAGGCTAATAGCTCGCGTTTATCTGTGCGATACGAACCCTATTGTGTGGCTTCTTTTGTCATTCGCCGTGTCCTGTATTGTAGAAGCTCGGCTATTTATATCCTAGCTACGTGTAAACAAAATCGCTTCGCAGATTTCCAGTTACTGTGATTGGGCAAGTGTTTGGAACCGCGAAATTAAGCTACTCAGAGATTTATAAAATAGTAAATATTATAATTTGAACTTGAAACTATTGAATTAGTAATTATTTTCTTCTTTTTATACTAAATAAGCGTTGGCCTTAGTATCCAAGAGTGTATCAGGTATGCCTATCAGTATGCCTCAGGTTTCTGGTTGTAAATCTTGCAGTTTTAGGAAGTTATTAGCTACTTCCTGGTTTTTTTTCATCAGCAGAGATTACATCATATGCAGGTTATGCAATCCCTACTTACAATTCCTTGTTTAGAGTAAGTCAGTACCACAGGCAGATCTTGCTAGTGTGTTGGTTCCTGCGACCAACACGTAGAGGCGACTAGGTCGGCTTACTCTACCGGTCAACATTCACCCTTTACAGGAGGCTGTGTGCTGGTTCCCGTGACCAACACGCAGAGGCGACTAGGTCGGCTTACTCCACCGGTCAACATTAACCACTTCACACAAGGGATTGCACAAAAGAGGTTTTATACTAGGTCGACAAGGTCGACCGGAGGTCGACAGGGTCGACAGTGTTTTTATGAGTCTATTCCCACAGCACAGTCCATAGACCAAGTCTTTGAAGATAGCTATATGCCGTGGTGGTTCTTGTATCGCTTAAGGTAGCAGAAAGAGTATGATTCAATTGCACTGAATGTATTGAATGAATACAAAGGGCCGAGACCCTGTCTTATGTACATGAAATTATGCAAATTAGATATAATTAAGCCAGCCTCCCTTAGGGGCGTGGCTAACAAAAGAAAGAGAACATAACCCTGGTTAGAAAATGTCTCAACTGCACAAGAGAGGGTGGAAGTTTTGTGTTCCACCACACACGCCGCCCCTATAGACGGCAATCGGCTATAATAAAAAAACACAAACGAGCTAGACTATACTACAAGATAAAAGATGCGTAAATAATGGTTTCTAAGAATAGTCAATGTTTTTAGCGGAATCTGTAGCGTGATTCTTCACTTAGTTGACATCTGGTTGGCCAACTCTTCCAGGCTGCGGGCCGTTCGTCTGAGGCTGGAGGGTGTAAGTGTGCGTGTGCGTGCATGTCGAGCTGGTAACAAACAGTAAGATGGCTTTCTCTATTTTCCAAAATGGCCACCCTTCGGCCTTGACCCCTTCTGGCCTTTCCTGATTGGACAGTACTTGTGTCGTAATCCGCTAGATACGCAGGGGGCTTTCTTATTCGTTGGGGCCGAGCTGAGGTTTCGCTGTCTGTAGTACTCGTCCCTGGATTCTCCGGAAAGGGCGTACTCCTTTCTTCGGTCACAGCATCTGGATTAAGGTCGAGAGTGGGCTCGAGGCCGAGTTGGCTACGGGTTTGGGGTATAGTCGTACTTCTTTCGGAATTGGTAAGTTGATGACTTTCTGGATGGTTGTAGAGGGGATGCGTATCCACTCTCGACCTTGTCATGGGTGGGACAAGAGGTAATGGTTCCATATATATATCTGGGGGTACTGGTGCCTGATTGTGTATATGTCTTTTTCGAGGGTTCCCTCTCATGTTTGGCCTTCTGGTTGGCTCGATTTGAGCTGGGGCCCTTCCTTGCTGTACTTCGCTTGGTCGGCAAAGCCTCAACCTTCCTTCTGCTTGCACCGACTTTTGTCCGTACCTTTCAACTTCGTACGTGTGGTTGTCATAACTCTTTAATACCCGGTAGGGGCCAACGTATTTTGCGGCTAATTTTGGATTTTCTCCTTTTCGACGTCGCTTGCTGACTAACCACACCAGGTCACCTTCGTTGAAGAGGGGAGGTTCTGTGGTGTCCGTAGTCACAATTTCTCGCTGTCTCTCTCGCAAGGGGTATGTGCTTGCACGAGTCTATCATGTACAATTTTTACATACTCGTGTGTACTGGTAAACGAATCCACCAATCTTCCATAGTGTAATTGATCGGGGAGGCGTAACTCTCGCCCAAGCATGAGGAAATTCGGAGTTTCCCTGGTGGCTGAGTGGGGCAGCCCTCGAAACGTACGCATGAGTTGCGGTAACAAGAGGTCCCAATCTTCTTGCTCCCTGCCGAGCAGTAATGCTCGTAATGAGTCCCCTAGCACCCGGTTGTTCCTCTCGACAACTCCATTTCCTTCAGGGTGGTAAGGGGTTGTCCTCGTTTTGTCTACCCCCCAGAGCCCGCACAGTTCCTGAAACAGGGTAGACTCGAATTGAGCTCCCTGATCTGTGTGTATTATTTCTGGTAACCCAAAATAACAAAACACACGCTCATCTAATGCATGGGCGACTGTGGGGGCGGTAGCATCGGGAATGGCGAGGGCATCCGACCATCGGGTGAAGTGGTCCGTCAACACCAAGGCCCAGCTATTTTCTCGCGCTGTCTGTGGAAGGGGGCCCACCAGGTCCACTGCCAGCCGCTGCCAGGGCCTCCCAGCATACAACCGTTGGCGGTTACCAGAGTGTCGAGAGGCGCCGGGTTTAGCTCGCTGGCAGATTTCGCAGGTCAATACAGCCCGCCTTACATCGCCGGCCATTCCCGGCCAATACCAGTCTATCTGTACCCTCTTCAAGGTTCGTTCCACTCCACTGTGGGATTGTTCGTGTGTCCTCCATAAAATCTCTTGGCGTAGGCTCTGAGGGCACACAATTACAACTTTCTCCCATCCATTCTGTACTAGGTGGAGAGTCAAGACCCCAGACTCGTCGATCTGTAGCTGGTGGTACATTTGAGCAAGTCTACGTAGCTCGGGGCTCCCCAGGCGTACCACCGCTTCCTCGACTTTTCGTCGTTCTCTTATAGCTTGATAGATCTGTCCCAGCTCGGTTCCAGACCTCTGCTGGAGAGCCCGGATCTCGTCCAGGGGTGTCTGGATGGTGGCCAGGGATGACTGCCCCGCAGGCAGGGGTCCCGCGTCCTTCGTGCTTGGTGATGGCCGCACTATATTTTGGCCATCCTCCACAGGAAGACCAGGCTCCATTTCGGCTCGAGGACCGTCGGGTCCAGTCCTTGCCCCGGAGGGTGGGAGAAGATTCTCCGATATTCGAGGGACCCCTTCACCGCATGGCGGCCGTACTGAGACCTGGCCGGCTGGTGTAGGGTTCGGGAGACCGGGTCCTGACGGGTGACTGCTGTGGCTTAGTTGGGGCCAATCATCCTCATTTAGTTCAAGGGGTCCGGACGTAGGGGGGGTAGTGCGAACTTCGTCGGGAGTCCCTGTACCTCGTGGCAGTTGTACTGAAAGGGCTCCGTGGGCAGCCATAGGACTCCATAGCCTTGGTTCCCATCCACTCCTGTCAGACAACTGTAGGCTCGGCTCCTCTCTCCCTATAGCAGACAATCTTGAGGGTGAGGGCGGGGTGACTGGCTGAGGAAAATTCAGCGAGTCGTAGACTTCAGACCTTGTGGGCCCGCCATCGCGCTTTTCTATCGTGGCACACTGGCGACAGTCTGTGCATTGCTGCCGGCTCAGTCCATCCGCATTGCCATGTCGAGCCCCCTTTCGATAGATAATCTTGTACTTGTACTCTGCCAGGCCCTCTAACCACCGGGCTATCTGGCAGGACGGTTCTTTGCGCCGGTGTAACCATACCAGGAAGGCATGGTCCGTGCGGATCGTAAACTCCCTTCCATACAAATAAGGCCGGAAGTGTTTCACCGCAAGGACCACTGCCAAGAGCTCTTTCCTGGTCACACAATAATTCCGCTCAGCTGGGGAGAGTGTCTTGCTTTGATAGGCGATGGGTCGCTCTCTTCCCTGTTGGATCTGTGATAGTACCGCCCCCGTTCTCACGTTACTCGCATCTGTGTCGAGTACTTACGGCAGGGTAGGGTCTGGGTATGCCAACACGGGAGCGTGGGTCAGTGCCCATTTCAACTTCTCAAAGGCTTTTCGTTCCACGTCCCCCCAACTCCAGTTGGTCCCTTCTTCGGTCAACAGGGTCAAGGGTTTAGCAATAGATGCGTAGTCGGGGACATACCGATGGTAGTACCCGGTAGTCCTGAGGTATGCCCTCAACTGGGTGACATCTCGTGGCTCCGCCCACTCGCCAATGGCCTTAATTTTCTCCGGGTCCGTGGCAACCCCCGCCTCAGTGACTACGTGTCCCAAATAATTGACTTGGGTTTGTAGCAGGCTGCACTTAGTGGGCTTTAGCTTAAGTCCAGCCTCTCGGAGCCTCTCCAAGACTTCGCCGAGTCGCGAAAGATGACTAGGGAGGTCAGCAGACATAACAATAATGTCATCCAAGTACAGGAGTAGGGTCTTCCAATGAAGTCCTTGGAGCACCCGCTCCATCAGGCGTTGGAAGGTGGCTGGGGCGGAGGTCAGCCCAAAGGGTAGTACTTTCCACCGCCACAACCCGCTACGAGTGGCAAAGGCGGATTTTTCTTGCGCCCCGGCTGACAGTGGTACTTGCCAATAGCCACTCATCATATCGAGGGTGCTGAAGAATTTGCTGCCTGACAAGGCATCTAGGCTGTCGTCGATCCGGGGTAAGGGGTAGGCATCCTGCCTAGTGATTGCATTCAATTTCCGGTAGTCGACGCACAACCGCCAGGCTCCATCCTTCTTTCTTACTAGCACTACCGGCGAACTCCAAGCCCCATGGGCAGGCTCAATCATCCCTTGCTTGGCTAAGGCTGCTACTTGGCGTTCTATTTCGGCCTCTTTTTCAAGGCCCACTCTGTATGGTAGCTGGCGAATAGGCTGGGCATCCGTGGAGACTGGAATCTCATGTCGCACCAGGGTGGTGTGTCCCATGTCTTCGCTCCCACGGCTAAAGACGTCCGCAAACCGACAGAGGAGTTCTTCCACTTTCTGACGTTCCATCTGGCCTGCACAGTGCGTCACAGCCTGCTGGTACAAGTCATGTGAGTGGGTACGTACCCGGAGGCCGTCGGTGGCTTTTGGTGGAGGGGGACTCCCTGCGGGGTCAGTGTCCGTCCAGGGAGTCCCGATATCATCCTGATTTACCCCGGTGTAATGGCCTAGGATAGATCCAGCTGTCACGTCCACAGGGTGATTCGTGGGGTTCAGACAACGTACTGCCACCCTTCCCCGTTCGTCCGGCTGGAGCAGGCTGGCCGCTATCATGCATTTCTGGTTGGCACCTTCTATGAGTCTTACGGGTTGGTAGGATGTGGTGGTCAACCGTCCTCCCACCAATATCTCCGATTGCCGGGGAAGGGTTGTAGCTCTTAGTATCTACACTTTACTCACTAAGGGTCGACCTTCTCGGTCAGTGCATACTAGGCGTTGGCCATTCACCACCAGGGTTGGCTGCTGAAAGTCCATCTCACAGTGATGGTTTACCAGGAAGGGCATGCCCAAGATGGCATCCTCTTTCAGTGCACATACCACCAAGGATGTGGTGACCTGCACCCTCCGGACTCGCAGGGGGAGGGTGATTAATCCATGGAAGCGGAGTCTTGTGCCATCGGCCATCCGTCCATAGTCTTCCCTTGTCTCCAGTCTTGCTCTGACTTCTTTGGGGAGACGGTCAAATACATGACGGCCCAAGAGGTTTGATGTGCACCCGGTGTCTATTAAGAACTGGACTGGCTGTCCACTTATACGGCCCGGCAGGAAATAACTACTATTATGTGGTTTCCAGAGGTTGTCTACCTCAGTCTTGTCCGGCACTTTTGGCTTGGCTAGCGTTCTCCTATTGCGCCTCTGCCTTTTTGGCCAGGTATACAACTTCCCATTTCCCTCTGGTTCGGGGACTGTCATTGGGTCAGTTAATGTCTCGAAGGCATTCTGCAAGGGGACTGGGGTCGACCAGGGGGGGCCTGGGTCGACCGGTCCGTCGTGGCTGTCGCCAAACGTCTTGCTTGCATGCTCGTGATCCACAGTCAGTACCTTCCCCTACTGCTGTGGATGATGGCCGTTTCCCGGCATCTGGGGATTGGCCCGTCTAGAAGGAAGAGGCTGTGTGCATTGGCGGCGAGTATGTCCACTTTGTCCGCACCCCCAACAACTAAGTTCTCTTGCTAGAGGTGTGTGATTGGCTCGTCTGCCTTCTGTCTGCCTTCTGCCTTGCAGTCCTTCTGCCAGCCCTTTTATGGCGGCTAGGACATCGCTTAATGTGACGGATGGAGTTTCAGGAGTCACTGGAGCGGCTGTGTGATCGAGTTCTGGTTCCTCCTCCAGAGTCATGATCAGAGGTCGAGGGGTAGACCGTTGGGGAGTAGGCTGAATTTGAAGGAATTCCTTTCCCGCCTGGACAGCCTCCTCTAACGTCTGTGCCTTCACGGCTAATAGATGCCTCTGCAAATAGGCGTTTCCCAAGGTCATAGAAAATGCATCCATAGCCATGGTAGCCTGGTAATTCTCTGGTAGTTCTCCGTAGGCGATCTTCACCAACCGCTGGATCTCGGTGGCATGGTCTTGTAAGCTGACCTTGTCATCACGCTTAGTGTTGAGTCGAGCCTTCGCCTCCCTAGGGGACAGCCCATATTTGGTCCTCAGTGACAAGAATTTGGCTTCGGGGGAGTTTCCTTGGCTACACATTTTCGCTCCATCTTTCAGCACTTCACGGAGGTGTAAGAGTGTAGCCTTTTGATTCCATTCGTTAGCCTCAGCAACCTCTTGGAATTGGGTAATGAAAAGCTCGACATCTTCTCCTCCGTCGAACTTTGGGGGCTTAAAATTCCCTTCTTGATGAGGTATTCGTAGTGCCTGTGTAATGGCTTCAGTCAGTCGACTCATTTGGTCGACTTGCTGCAGTTCAGCTTCCGCCAGCTCTCTGGTAGCTGATCGCCGACTGCCAGGCATGGTCGCGTAATTTTCCGAGTGGCGTCCCTTTTTCAGCAAATCCCACTGCTGCCACCAATGTGTTGGTTCCTGCGACCAACACGTAGAGGCGACTAGGTCGGCTTACTCTACCGGTCAACATTCACCCTTCACAGGAGGCTGTGTGCTGGTTCCCGTGACCAACACGCAGAGGCGACTAGGTCGGCTTACTCCACCGGTCAACATTAACCACTTCACACAAGGGATTGCACAAAAGAGGTTTTATACTAGGTCGACAAGGTCGACAGAGGTCGACAGTGTTTTTATGAGTCTATTCCCACAGCACAGTCCATAGACCAAGTCTTTGGAGATAGCTATATGCCGTGGTGGTTCTTGTATCGCTTAAGGTAGCAGAAAGAGTATGATTCAATTGCACTGAATGTATTGAATGAATACAAAGGGCCGAGACCCTGTCTTATGTACATGAAATTATGCAAATTAGATATAATTAAGCCAGCCTCTCTTAGGGGCGTGGCTAACAAAAGAAAGAGAACATAACCCTGGTTAGAAAATGTCTCAACTGCACAAGAGAGGGTGGAAGTTTTGTGTTCCACCACACTAGATCGCATGACGCAAGTTGCTATTGTCTGGGCGCTGTCACTGATGGAAGGTCCGATTAGGCGTGGATCTTAAATTGCACTCTTTAGGAGTTAATTTTTGGTTTTAGTCTGGATTCTAATTACAAGCTCCTGGTTATTATCTAACATCTTTTTATGACCGGCATTCAATGTTGTAATTGTAGGATGGCTGGGTTTAAGTTTGGAAGTTAACTTGTAATGATGATTTCTCTCAAATCTAGAGCCTGGTGATTCTGGGGTGCTATAGGCGTGGGAATGTTTTTCCATTGAACCTGCTACGAGTATTGTAGTGGTGCTGTGACTTGTTTTATTTTGTTTTCCCCTTATATCTAACATAGATTGTCGATATTAGATGTAAAAAGTTATAACAAAAAGCTATACCAAAAATATTGGTATATTTTGGTATATTGGTATATATTGCTATATTAGCAAAAAGCTATAACAAAAAGTTATACATTTTATTTTAATTATTGAACTTCTGATTTTTTTAAAAACCTTGTATTCATTTTTATTTGTAAAATATTTATTTCTGCAGAATATTTATTTCGAACAGAGCTTTTTTCTCTTGATGTTTAGTGACTCTATAATTTTTATCCTAGTTTTATCCTGCCAAATAAAGCTGTATTAACTTATCACGTAGCTTTTTAGAACTTTCAATATGACTTGCCTCAACCCAAAATAATTAAATATGTCAACTGAAAATAAATGACTTGTGTAATGATTGGTGCAAAAAACTGTGACACATTTGTCATCATTGTTTGCTTAATAGCAGTAACTACTCAGTATCATCCTTTTAGTTATTGTGATCTTGAAAACTTACGCTCGATTTTAATTCCAAGTTTATGCAAGATTTTAAGTTCAAAGATCACAGCGCTTTTTTCATTCAAGCAATAATAACCACTAAACAACAACATACCTAATATTAAGGAATAAGGAATACATAAGAGGATTTGAGACATAATTTGATGTCATAGATTAGTTACGACCAGTGTCTGAAGAGCTAAATGTGTTTTCAGATTTTTTTAGTTCAAAACACTCAAATCGTATCTCTAATCCGCCCGATTATTCATAACATTTCTACTTTTCCACAAAAAAACATCTACACCTTATAACAAACACCAAGACAGACCTTGCCACTCCACTTGATAGAATAGCGCTATGTAAAAAAAGTTTCTTCTTCAATACGTATATTTTATTTTACTATCCTTCGTTTTTTTATTTTTTGTCTCATGGTCTAATTTGCTTCAAACAGCATTATCAGGGTAAATAAGGTAAGTTAGTATCATTGTATAACATTTAAAACAATTAAAGTGTAATTTTAGTATAATGTTGCCCTCAGTTTTATTCATGTATATTTGTTCATCTATTTTTTATTCATTTTATTGCTTATTTAGTCATTTATTTATTTACTTATTTATTTCTTTGTTCATTTATTTATTTATTGCATAATTTTTGTTGTATGGACACTAAAAAATAAAAATTGTACACTTCATATATGCTCCTTTAGTGCATCTCCAGCGCAATGGAATTCCTGAAGCTTCAAAGGGAGATAAATCTTATCAGACACCAGAATATTCACCAGATTTCCACAAAAGTGGATCTACCAGGCCAATCGCCAACTTTGGGTGAGACATTTACTTTTTGGAGTTGTCATCTATTTTATAATCAAAACTTTGTATTACAAATTGTGCCAATCTCTCACTTGTAGTTTTCCTGTTAGGCTGCTGCGTTATACAAATTTTTACAAGAAGGCATAATTTTAATCATCAATTTCATGCAAGACCATAACCGCATAATTTTTTTTCAATTCTCATAACTAATTGGAATCACCTTTCTCCATAATTTTTTAGATCTTGATTAGCAGATGATCTTATCTATTTAATCAAAGAATGTTTGTAAAAAGTAGATATAAATTATGTTACTGTAGTTCATAGAACAGAGTGAAAGCAATGTAAGAATAACTCAATTGGTTTTTACATTTGCATTGTCTTTTCTACAACTTTGTTTTAACTAGACTATATTTCACACTCCTTTATATCATTGATAAAGAATTAACTTTCACAGTCCTTGTGTTTACCTCCTCACCTGGTTTGTAATTATCATTCACATTCCATGCAATATTAATGTAGAGTTTTATGTTTGCAGAGGAAAGAAAATGAGCTCAAGTGACACATATATCCCTCTGGTGGAGCCGCTAGCGAAAAAGTAAGACATCTGCTTACCTGCGTCATAGTGTCAGTAACCCAGGGCCGTTTGTTGACAAACATAAATAATGGTGACGATGTGTCTAACTTCGAAAGAAAAACAAGCTATTTGAGATAAACAGTAATATTGATTTTGAAAACATATACCCGAAGAGACGGTGAGCTTTGACCTCTGGTCATTTCTTTTTTGTTAAATATGTACCGTAAAACCTCTAATTGAACCCCACCTTTATTTGAACGTCACTTCTATTTGATCGCCATTATGAGAGAACGGTTAAAAATAGATGGCTAGTTAGTTATAAAAAAATAGTTATAAAATAACTAGGTGGCGTTCAAATAGAGCGCCACCCTCTATTTGAACGCCACCTCCAATTGACCGCCACTATACAAAAAGGGTTAAAAAATAGAGCACTATGGCGTTTAGTTAGAGGTTTTGCAGTACCTTTAAAACATAGGCTTAAAGATATAAGATAGGCACAAATCAATGCCGCTTGCAGATGCTTCGTCTAAATCACCAACCAAGCATTACACAAAAAATAGGTTAGCTGGCAAAAGCAGATAACTCCAAAATTAGGGAATGCCATTATGGAAAGCAAAGATTTTGTAAGTCAGCATTCCTCTCCAAAATGGTTACAGTGAGTGAAACAGTAATGTAAAAGATGTGCTAATATCTCGCTACTTCATACTTTGGTGTTTGATGCAACGAATTAATGAGATATATAAACTTCTTGACCTACTTTAGAGGCGTAATTCGTATAATGTATTAGTATTACTTAACTGCATAGTTGGTAGTTTTTAGATAAACCTGTAATCAGAAAAGCATGTGGTGTAATACATTTTAGACTAAGAACCTTTTATTTTTGCTGCTTTATGCTTTATTTATGACTTGTCTACTCCTAACACAAAAGAACTGGCGCTATTTAATGTTTGACTAACAATAAATACAAATATCTTTAAAAAATGTTTTAACGTTTAGTAGCTATGATAACTTATTTAAGATTAGTAACAATAAACTTATAGTTTGTATCTCTCTAGTTACTAACTAAGCACCGTAGATCAAATAATGTCTTCTTATCTTACGGCAATGTTATTCATGGAAAGTCTGAACAACTAGATGTAGTATTGAAGAAGTTGAAAGTGGAGCTTGCTTTGCTTTCATCAAGAAGAATTGCATAAAGTGAGACTGTAGAGGGTCTCTATTACTGGTGGTAGAGAAGAAAAAAAGTTTTAAAGATTAAATATTATTAATACATGTATATATATTATATATAATAGGCCTATATAATATTTATATGATATATATTTATAATATATACTATATAATATATTCTGTACAATATTATACATTATGTAATATATATTATATAAAATAGTATATATAATATATTATATATATTATGTTATATAATAATACATACGTGTATAATATCTATATCTTGTATATAATATTAAATGTATTGTATATATATAACTTATACACTATATATTAATATAGTGTACACTATATTAATATATAGTGTACACTATTACACTATATGTAATATATATTATATAAAATAATATATATAATATATTATATATATTATGTTATATAATAATACATACGTGTATAATATCTATATCTCGTATATAATATTAAATGTATTGTATATATATAACTTATACACTCTATATTATATATAGATAAAATATTAAAGATATCTGAATCAAACAAGTCATGGAAATCAGTTCAAGTCTTTTGAATATAGTTTTCACAACTTTAGTTTAATTTGAAGGGGTACGCTATTCAGAGGTAATAAAATGGAACAATTGCGTTTGAGGGTTTTATTGTAAAAATGTATTAACTGCTGCAAACAATGTTGTATATTCATTTTGAAAATTATTTCATTGCTTCCTAAAACGGCTACAAAATTTATTAAGCTAATACACATGATCGCAACTGTATATATTCTTTGCAACTATGTTTTTGGCAGTATAAAAATTTAAAATTTTTACAAAAACTGGTTGACAAAGTTGGCCTAAATTCTATTAATAGTAATAATTTATAATTATAAAATACTTTTGGTTTAGCATTTGAAGGTACCTGCCACTTGCATGACACTTGTCATAATTTTTGCAGAAAAACGTTTGCAGAGAAGGACAGGGATAGACAGGTGTCAGAGGACCTTGCCATAGTTCATGCTCTAGAGAACTGGCGACCTTCAACTCCTTTACAGTGGAGGCCGACAAAGAATCTAACAAGAGCCGAACAGTTTGCAGCTTACCATCATCTTCAGCAACAGCAGCAATTCCTTCAAGTTTGAAAGTACCTGCTAGTAACTGTCATTCATTCAAGCTTTATACTTTCACGTTTAAAAGAACCTGCTAGTGGCTGTCATGTTTTCAAGCTTTTAGGATTTGGTGCTGCTGAATTGTGTTTTAATTTAACTCGCAAGAGTAAACATGTTGCTGTTCGATCGCTTGCTGAGATCGACTGCTTGGGGCCAGTCATCCTTATGTAACATCATCATAATTATATTTTGTCCGAGCAGAACAATTTTCTGGATATTTGCTACAAACAATTTTTTTTCGATGATGTGTGACAAGATAGAAACTAAATTGGATAAAATAGCTTCAGTTTTGAACTTTCAGTTACTATATTTAACACTATATTATCCCAAAAGGTTAGTTTTATATTATCTACAACATGATAAATTTTTCACCTTTATTTTGCTCAATTTCGTGTAATTCTCTGTCAGACGCTGTGGTTTATCTTGTAAATTATTATGAAAAAATAGAACCTTCAATAAACTGCTTTATTTTTATTTCATATACACATTATTTTGTTTGCAATTCGGCCTCTGTATGCAATCTGCATGTTCCAAATAATTTTGTAGTTGTCCTTTCCTAGTAAATGAGAAGACAATTACCAATTTCTCAAAACTTTGTTAGTTGGCCAACATGACATAATTGAAAAAACTTTTTTAACTATCATTATAAACGGTACCCTATTATGTTTAAATCAATTATTTGTTCAACAGTTGTGTTATACTAATTATAATGCATGTTTTATCCCTAAAATATTTTCTTAGATAGTTCAGCATAATATGGGGTTATGAATTTAGTATTTTTAGTAATGATTTTTGCATCAAGTAAGATTAATATGGTTATCATCACAGTTTGCTGTAAACATGACTAAAAAAATAAACAATGCATTAAATTACACTTGCAAAATTTACTAGAAGTGACCCATTTATAATTTATTTGAACAACAACTCCTTGAAAGAGTAAAAAGAACATGAATATTAATAGAACATGATTGAAGGGATATTTGCAGCTAGACTTAAGGCTATGATTAACGCTAGATTTAGAGAGCACAGTGAGTGTAAGGGCAAAAAGTACTGGAATGAACTCAGTCTTGATTTAAAGTCAAGTAGCTCGAATCTGATGAGTTTGGTTTGATTACAAAAAATTTCTTATTGGATAGCAAACCGTAAGGAGCTGTTTAGCTGAGTAAACAGCAAGGTTTGGGCTGAAGCTTAAAGATTCAAGGGAAAACTCTAAAACTTAAAAAAATTCAATTCATTGCAGCTTGTGGTAAAATAAGAATTAAAGGTCCAAAAAGTATGTGAGTGAGAAACCAAATGGGAATGTTGGGGTTGACTGTGATACATGTAGTAAATTTGACTTTATTGTAAACCCTGTAAGCAAGCTGATAAGTTTTTGAACTGTCCAAATACCACAAATTCATGAGGTCTTAAAGCAGATGGTATAGTTACAGTACAGTACAGCTTAACGCAGTTTCTCTTCATTGTTTGGGCTCCATGTACACTTCATGTACAGGGCGTCTTTCCAAATACTATAGAGCATTAACAGCTTAAAAAGCATTCGAACTACACCTTTCTAGGAAGAGAGTCTGTTGCGTTCTTTTTGAACCACAAGTTAGCACACACTGCTCATCGACATTTGTACATATTAAAATCATTACCACAAGTATACTTCACCAATCTCAGCCATAAAGTTGCAGCTTGTAGTACTTATATGACTCTTAGGTGTTTTGAAATCTAGTTACGCTATTAATAAATGTAAAAGCAATGTCAATTATAAAATACCCTAGTAAATAATTTTTACATGCACCGAAAAAATGTTACACAATGACAAGATACAAATGCAATAATCAAGTTTGCTATAGAAAAACGCAATAGCATAGAGACCATTTTTATAGTGGCTACTGACCAAAAGCGAAGGGAGACAACACCCAAAATGGAAAATAGTTCACAGCATCCGTATAGCTTATGTATATACATGCTTTACATGTTCTGTATAACTTGATAGCTAACTTAGGCCACACCCTCTTTAGCTCCTCTCCAGCTATGTTATGATTATTTCAGACTTTTAGCCCTTGGTGAGTATCTTTATAGTTTCTTGATGAGTGCTGAATGTTGTCACCTCTTATTTTTTAAATTGCTACTAGAATAACAAACAGTGATTACTGCCATACCTTGCGAAATAAACGCATAGTTATTATTCTTTTTATTAGCTAGCAAGAATAAGAAACTCCACATCTCCAGTTCATCCACTTATTTTGTAAAAATCCACATATATGTACAGTACATGCATACATGTGAGTTTTTAGAGAGTATCACATAGCTAATATCTAATAAGTTTCAAAATTTTGGCATTTGTGACCCTTAGTAGCTATCTTCTCTTAGACTACAATTTAGCATCTGATTTGTTAAACCGTAGAGTTATACAGAAGACTGATTTTTTTATTCTAACTTCTGTTCTTAATTGTGAATGCTACAGAACGAGTCATTAAACAATTTTAACTAAAGTTTTTGAACGAAAGTTTTTTTGTGGTTGAAATTTTTTCAATTTTTCATGTTGGCATAGTTTGTTTTTGTAGATGTACATGTATATATTTATTTTATTTAGTTTGACTCACCTGTACATTTGTTCAAAATGTAAGTCTTTCAGCAAGTCATGTATTTTCCTGCCTTTATACTTACACTGTGCAGAAAAAATAGCCATTTTGTATCAATACATTCTATAGTTCAAACATTGATGGTACATAATTGACTAATTGACAACTGGCTATTTCACATGTACTATGAAATAGTGTCACACTAGACGGCTTTCCGATTGGGGTTGCTCGATTGGGGTGCTGAGGTGCAAGAGTCAACTGTGAAGACAAAGAAAGTGTATTTGTGTTCACAAAAAACCTGCCTATTTGAATCCAGTGTTTTATCTCCTTTATATATTAAAAAACATCGTAATGCCATCAACCTTGAACATAATCTGAGCATCTCACCTACCTCCAAGGAAACACATTTCAATCTAATAATTGCAGAAGAAGCAGAAAAAAAGTCAAAGATCATACAGTGAGTTCTTTACTTGTGTTGCTATTTTGCGATAACATTAGACCTTTCCTAGAATAGCCTTCCAATAATATATTGTTTTTATATATATTCCAAATATATCTGTTTTTCATTTTGTTTTGAGCTTTTTTTGGTTTTATTCAAAACAAGGGGCGTGAGATTGCCCTCGTCAGTTGAAGAGATGAAAACCAATAGGGAAGCACTGTACTCTTTAGTCTGTTCTCTTTAGTAAACCATGAAATAATCAAATACTCTAGAATCTCCACTAATGAAAAACCTCAAATACAAAATCTCTGAGTTACGAATCATCTTTTTGTAGAAATGCTGCTTTTAATAGAAATAGATACTTCTAAATATGAACCACAGACCAAAAATTTAAAAAACTTGCCGCAGTTCGTTTCAAAAGAGCTTCTCTGTCATTGGCTAAGCCCAGCAACTTCCTTCCTAGTTGCCCCACAGCAATGGTGTAAACAAACATACCGTTCGTAGTTTTTTATTCGTTATTTCTCCGGTTTTTTTCATTCCATATGTACTTTTTAATATATTATACAATAATTTAGCTCCGACATGTGTTTTTCACAGGTTTTAATTATTATTAGTAATTTATACACATTTTTTATTGAAGTTTTGTAAGAGCTTTACAGGGTCAAAATACTTTCAGACTTAAAAATTTTTCAACTTATGAACTGGCTTCCGAAAGGAATTAATTTCGTAAGCGGAGTTTCTGTTATATGATTGGCTAGCACAAAGCTTCACAAAGCACTACGAACATCATTGTTTTGTTATACTTAGATTTTATGACTTTTTGCCAAAGTTATAATTATGGAAATTAACCAACTGACATGTTCCTCTCTGTCACCTGACTTATTATTTATTGACACTTCAAGTTGATGGGATTTGAATAGATCTTATCTATTGATCCCCTATCACAATGAAAATATGCTAATTCAAAAATATTTGTCTTTTCTGACGTGCGCATCGATTTCTAATTTATCACTTAGTGATGAAAATGTTTATGGTCAACATTTCGATCAAATAGTCTCATCTTTTAAAAGACTAGCTGGTTTTGTTTGATTATTTTACTGATATTTAGCTCTCAGGCTAAACTTTTAGGAATTGAACTAATAATTTGACCAAGCATTTGGGTTTATTTTTACTACTACCAGTAACCTGGTAGTCTAATGTACTGTGAGAGATTGTCATTAATTGTATCAATAACGCCTAGAAAATACATGTAACTATTTATATAATTTTTCTGGATTGCGTGAAGGTGGTGGATTAGTGCAGTGGTTAAAGTGTTTGCCTAGTAAGCCAAATGTTGTAAGTTCAAATCCTGCTTGCAGCAGCTTTTAGCTCACTCTCTAACAATGACTTTGGACAGATGAAAAGACAAACAAGCGCAGCTTTGATTATAGTAAAGATTTTAAAGCTGAAAAATAATCCACGAGCAAAAAGTCTCGAGAGCATGTTCCTTCATTATTTGATTCTATCATCTGTTTTGATTCAAATATTTTATTAAAGTTTTCATTTTATTTATACCTAAATTAATTTATATCAAATGGAAAAAAATTAACACAAATCATTACAAAAAACATTTGCCTTAAATATTTGACTAGCCAAATATTTGGGCACAGCTCTGTCAAGTTCACTCAGAGTCGTCTGCTCTCACGACATCTTAAGAGCTACAGGCTGATGACCATAGTGCACTAATTAGCTAGGAATGTGGGGTTATGGCTTGTGCTAGAAATAAACCCTTTACTAGATTTGTCTACTCCTGCTTAGGAATGCATGTTAAGCAGCTAATGAGTGAGCACTCATCCCAACCTATTAGTAAGGATGAAATGCAAAGGTAATGATGTTTAGACAAGGCTAGCTTGAATAAAAACCCACGAGAAACCTTTTTATACTAAACAAGTAAAAGAATGACCCCACAACTAGGTTGCCGCATGTAATGTAAGTTCTGCTTGCAAGCATGCTTTTATGTCTGCCCTCTATGCATGACTATAGCACTCATTTTAAACTCTGCCTCAAATCACATTAGATATTGCATCAAGATAGATTCAAACAAAAAGTTTGAAAAACTGAGCAGCTACAATTTCATTTTTTAAAGGAAAGGAGAGGACAACTTCTTATTTACTTGTTTTAGAGTGAAACGCAAAATGAGAAATATGTTTCAAATACAAAATGAATGAAAATATTATTGTTATCAGAACTCAGTCTGATGCTGATGCTAAGAGAAGACGATTACTGAGTAAATAGTATCAGTCATGTATATTGTGCTGTCAAGCATTGAAAGATTGAATCATCCCTTTAGGCTCAGACAAGCAAAAACAATGGAGAAAAAGACAGGGTAACAAGCATATAATTACTCATAACAGTGTGTTATTAAGTGAGCAATGGCTAGTATTGTCTAATAGCTGGAATACTAATGAATATTCACGCTGTTTCCTTAGCTCTAGTTATTGAACTCTTTAATATTCAGCAGGAAATGACTCGTACTGCTTCAACTTATGCCTTAGCTAAGAGCTAGGGCTGTAAGAGTTCTGGTATAAAACCTCATAACTCCAGTTTTCAACGGGTGAAACCTAAATGCTGCACAAGCTAACTTAGTGAAAGCCGTAGTTTCGGCTCTAGTGTTAACTCTATTATTAGCGCTCTTGCTTGCGCTATAAATTAGCTCTATTGTTAGCTTTTGTACTGATTCGGTTATTAACTCTATGGTTGGTTCTATTGCTAGTCTTTGTGGTAGCTTTATCCTTAACTCTTGTGTTGGCACTTGTATTACCTTCATTAAAAGTTCCTTTGTTAGCTCTATAAATCAGCACTATTTCTAACTTGTATCTCAATTTGATTATTAGCTACATTGCTAGATCTACTTCTAGCTGTATTGTAGCCTTACATCATCCCATGTTTATCCCTATTGTTAGCTCTATTATTAACTCTAGTTTTTACAGTAGATGTGGTCGTAGCCAGTAATACACACTTGGTATACGGTATAAACAGCTAGCCCGATGCCAGACCATCTGCACCTGTCATAATCTGTCACAGATAATTGACAAGCTACAAGTTTTGATTGTTTGTTGCTCACTTGTTAGTGTTAGCTCATAGTCACTTTATTCATCTGATTAAAGATTTAAAAAGTAAGAATAAACTGGGCATAAATACATAATTAGCACTAGTTTTCTTTTTTATGTGTCACATCAAAGATGAGAAAATTGTTTGCATCAATAAGTAGGTACTAGCAGCGATGCCCAGCGTTTTTCATTTTTAATCAGATAGACGCAACATGTGTGTAGATTTTCAACGCAATTTGCTACACGCTTTAACAAAAACAATCCACAAAGGCGTTGATTGAGGGCATTTGTCCTTGAAATATGCGAAAGCGCATTCTTAAGTTTCAAACCAGGTGGGTGTTTAAGAGGGTGGTTTTCAGGAATCAGACAGGGTTTTGAAACCAATTGTTTTGGTGACCTGACGGAAGGTGCAGAGCATATGTTTGTAAAGTTTGGATGAAATCAGCTAGAAAATGTGGAAACCCTTAGTGTTTACACAGACTAATAGACAGACATATTGATAAAGTGTTATTTATTAATATAGATAACACAAACTCACTCGAGCAATAATTTTCTCATGAGGCATGACAGCACACGTTACATTCACCAATTGTCTAGAACACAAACCCCTCTTGAAAAGCAGCAACTATTTTCCTACATGTAATTATTGCATATAGAGAAAAACATTCTTAAATGGAAATTGTCTTCTCTCAACATTCCTTGCTTTCAGCGCATCATCAATTTTTGTAATAGCTGTGATGTACAGATTTGCAAGTTTAAATGTCAGATTTCTTTCCATTTTGCAATGAAATTTTTTAAAAAGATGAAGAGTAGTACTATCAACTTGTGAATGCAAAACTTGGCCGGTTGTAAGTTATCTATTGACTAAATCTATCACTAGTAGTTAGTGATAACTTTTAAATATTCTTGCAACCTTTTTATTTTATGTTTGAAAAAAATTGAAATATCGGTCACAGAGAGTATACATTCTGATCGCCTGAACTTTTGATCGTTTTCTAAAAATTTTGGATTGAGGGAACAGACTTGACAACTTCCTGGTGAATAAGTGACAGCACTTAATAACTGAATTGATAGATGCTAATGCAGTCTAATTATTCAATATCTCCATTTGAAATACCTTTGAGTGTCACAACTTGAACAAAGCAACGGTTGCTGGGTGACACCCCTGTGACAATGGAAACTCAATCGACTCATGATCTACCTAGTATGTATAGACTATCCATCACTAATCATCTCATAAGAGCTCATGATCATCCACCTCTGCCGCCTGTGGCTGAGGCAGCAGTGAGCAACTGTGGCCTAGTGGACTAAAACACCTGACCTGCAGAAAACAGGCTGTGGTTCAATTCCCAAAAAAGACCATTGGTGACTAGATTGACATCTAACCTTAAATGCAACTGAGCATGTTTTTAGACATTGAGGTTTTCCTTGCCACTTGAGTCATACATGTTCAGCAAAGACCTCAGAGTCGGGGTTTGCGCCACAATGCTCTTAAAAATGTGCAGTAGACAAGAAAAGATAGCATGCACCATAATCACGGGATTACCCACCCGCTTCAGCTCATAGCTATGAGTAAGCTAAGTTCAAGTGAACGATATAGTTGTTTTCTTGCAACTATGTAATTTCATGAAAAATGCAAGACATCTTGTTTACATTGTCAGAGTTGTCTCCAATCTTCTGCTAAGAATCCATAGCTTCTATTACTAAGCCGTATGGAAGACAGAAGTTACCTAACTATTTCCATCTTTGGCTTTCTTTTGATCAGATTGTTTTATTCGATTAAATCCGAACAAGAATTTTGATTACAAAAAGTTTCATCTCTGTACAAAAATCGAAACTTTGCTTAAAAATGGAGATATAAATGAACATTTGGCCGTATCGTAGGCCAACCTGGAGAGTTTGCGACAGAAGTGCCTAAAGCGCCATAGATGTGAATAAATCTTGGTGCCACGCATTGTAACTCGCAACAGACGCATGTGAACAATTCAAATTCACGGTTTTATCAAAAAAGAGGCTGAAAACCTTTTAAATTTATTTTCATTTGTTAGCAGCTGGTCTTCACAATTCGAAATGTTAACAAGCATTCATCTTGTCGTAAAAGTATGCCATGCTAATTTTATTGTTATGTGACATCATCACTCATCACATGATAGAAATTATGCATGCATACGTGGGACTTCTAACATGGCATTGATTGAAGGCCTCTTCACACAAAAACCTGAAAATATCTGTAAGAAATAGATGTGGCTGATTCGTTGATGTAAAAAGATGTATCCAATCCTATTGGTCAAAGTCATTGGTCTCCATCATCAACAGTCATTGACATCAAGTGAGTTTCTCATTGGCAATTTGGAGCTGTCTCTCACAGATACAAGGGTAACCAAATCTCACAAAGGTAAAACTTATAACCTCTCACCTGTGTTTTCTAAAAATTATTCGTAGCATTCCTTTCACGTATTGTTAGCTTTTGGCTTGGGTTAGATTAATAGGTATTAACTCTATTTACACCATTTAGAGCAAATTAGACAAAAAAATAGTAAGGTAGGTTATACATGTATGTATTGAAAGAAAAACCTTGTTTTGTATAATGCTGCTCTATAATATGGATTGGCAATGTGTTGGAGTTTAGTATAAGGTGCAATGGTTTTTAGGGAAGTAGAAATGTAATAGACATTCATACAAATTAGAGATACTGTTTGATTATTTTAAACAGCAAATATATAATAACACATTTTGCTCCACAGCTTTAAGGGCGTTCACTGGTATTTACATAAAGGGTTGATTTGCTGGGATCAGTGCACTCATTGCAACAATCTCTAACATATATAGCTTATTTTGGAACTTTTTAAGGTACATGTATAATTGTTACATAAATGTAGGCCTTCAGCATGTTGTTATAGTTTGCATAGTTTGCAATATTTATAATAAAATGCATTTTATTTATACTCATGTATGTAGCTAGTCTGTTTCGGTATTTATGTATGATTGATTATGTTTGTATGCAGGACCACTGGGTATAGTTTTCAGGAGCTCTGTGTGCCTCTGCCTCCGGTACAATTGTGTTTCTAAGTAAAATTACTAGGTCTAGTTTTCAGCTCTGTACTAACGCAAACTTTTTATAAATGGGGATTGAGGAAGCATTACTCAACTAAAATGAAAACATTGAATTGTGCAGGGATTAACTGACTAATGCATCAGATGGCAGCAATAAATCTTTTCATCGCTGCAAAAGCGTTGTGTCACATTCTGTCCATGCTCTGGGCGCATTTAAGTAAGTTCATTGTTATTAAACCTTATAATGTATTGACTTCTAAAGGGTCATTTTCAAAAAGTTTGCCCATTTCAGTTGTTTGCATGCTTCATGTCTTTGCTAGATATTAGGTTAACCAGAGCACCTTCACTACCTTTTTTTTAGACTTAGAACCATAAAGTTAAAAGTTTGAAAATATGTAATTCACAAGAAAAAAATGTGTGGGTCTATTTGTATCACTGGTTTTTAAGTTATCTAAATATGTCACATGCTGTTAGGGTTATTAATATCTTTACATCAGAAGCAGACAAGCATTAATGTAGGTCAGATTTATTAACTATGGGTTGCAGAGTCTAGTAAACACCAAAAATACTACCATGGTACATTTTTTGTGTAGTCTGAAATGTTCTTTGTTAAGAAAATATGGATGGCACTAATTTAGGAGCAATAATCAAAATAATGACGTCGAAATTTTTTGAATTTTTGAAGTCAAGTCTCTATTATGAGTGATAAGAGTTTCATTGTACCATTGAGTCTTGTTTACTTGGCAGCAAGGCACCCTTGACAGCCAATCACATTTGAGAGCCTAAAAGCTTTTTTTCAACTTTATGCCAATGTTGTTTGGCTAATCAACCTTGTGCAAATTGAGTTTGTCATCAAGTCATTCCTGCTGACTACTTTAAACAATTTAGCCTTAGAGCCTGTTTATAATGAGGGCTTTCACATATTTACCTCACTCCGTTACAGTCTATTGGGTTTAATAGCCTAGACTAGGTTGCTTCAACTCTACTGTAAAAAGACTGGTAAACTCAATCCAATCTTAATTCGAGAATTTGAAGCTGAGAGTACTATTTTTTGGAGTAGAAATGACCTTGGCAACATGCATGGCTGTCAAAGTATTTGAGACGGTCAAACATTATCATAACTGATATGCACTCTTCTGATCAACAGGCCTCCACTTGAATATGCACGAGCACTGATCCCCACTTGAACTAGTTTTAAATGACTCTTTGTTAGCTGTCAAAAAATGTTGGCAAGCTCGACAGATTTTTGACAAATGAAGGTCTATTGAGTGAGTTGTCTCATCCTGATGTCTAGACCCATAGCATTATCTATAGCTTATTTGTTTTTAAAGCTATGAGTTTTGCATTCTGAAGGTTGTTGACTCAAGATATGTTTTTATCTGATATAAACTCATACTTCTACAAGATTTGGTAAACAAGCGTAGCAAACATCAAAACTCTCTCAAAATGGCTGATCAACCCATGACATAGTTACAACAGTATCTGTGATAGAATCCATAGTATATTACTCTATTATTAAATGGGTAATGTTGACTAGATAGTATAATTTGTATAATACTTTTGCAACTTGCAGATGATGGATAAGATCGACAACAGGAAGTTGTCAAATGTTTCCATGGCGATATCCTGTGCAGTATTCACAGTGTTTGTAATATCTGGTGCATTATTTGCCACCTTTCTCCTTAACAAACTCGATCTCCTTGAAGCAGAGGTAAGTAGAATCATACAAGAGTACTTTATACATTTGTATAATAATAATATTATACAATGTTTCTTTACAAAATAATGTATTGAATGTTTGTGAATATTTCTTAGTATCAACAATCTATGTAAAATATATTTTTAATATTAAGTATAGTAATATATAATAAAATATATCATTATAAAATATATAATATTTTAAAGTACAGTGTATATATTATAATATAATGTCTAACTATATATTACATAATAAAATATATACTAATTATGAAACGTATTATTTATAGAGTATTTCTAAATTATAGGTAGTTTAGATTCTTTAAGGAATTTAAATAGCTGTTTGGTGAACCACTTGTAAATATATATAAGCGACTACGCATTGGAAGCTGAGATGGCGTAAAGTTAACAATTGTCTTCTCTTACATCTTTACCCATCATTTGGAAAAGAGCAGACAACTATTTTTTATGTTATCCAAATTTGCTGATATGACTTCAACTCATGTCCTAATCTATAACTGTATATCATTCAGTTTGACCAATCAATGAACAGTTCACAAATCGTTAACAATAAGGCTTGTTCGTTGATGTTTTAAAATATCACTTTGAAGCTGTGAATTTTAAATAATTCATCAATAATAAATTTATTGATGAATGTAACTTGTGCATTGAACCACAGGCTAGAAACTAAATTAGAGTTTCATGGAATTAACTAAATACTATATTGTTTAAAAAATAAAATTTTATATTTCAGTTGGTAGAACTTCACATGCTGCCAGCGGCTGACCAATCACATGTAAGTCTCTGTCATTGACCAATCATTGTCGTTGTACTGTGACTAACCAATCATGTACAAGTTTACTGTTGCTGATCAGGCTCGGGCGCCTTTGGCCTTATAGCCCTATACTTCTAACACATAGCTAAACTAACCCTAAACTAACCTCTGCGTATAGTTTCACCTACTTGGGAGACTTGATAGAAGACTACTCCACAATCTAAAGTATGAAAATTGTTTATCTCTCCACAGCAATTATCAGTGTATATGAATTTGATTATTTCTAAAAAGATGCATGCATGTTAGCTGTCCGTGTGAGAATAGCGTGTGATAGATTGAAAAATGAAAGCTGTTATGGCTTATGAGTCCAAAGGGCTTTGCCTGAAAACTACAGGTTCGGGTTTCATCCTCAAAAAGGCTTCTGGTGGCAGAAATGGTATTGTCCTTAAATTGTTTCCTCTGCCAGCTAATTGAGCAGAATCCGTCTTTCCATCTTCTCTCTTCTCGTTCCTTTTTTTTCCTTCAATCAATTTCTTTCCCTCCCTCTCTCCGTCCTTTTTTCCATCCCCTATCTCTCTCCTTTTTCTCTCCTCTCTCTTTCCCTCTCTCTTCCTTTCTTTCCCTCTTTCCTCACTTCTCTTTCCTCTCTTTGCCCTCTCTTTCCGTTTTTCTGCCCTCTCTCTCTCGATTAGCTTTGCCTTTTATCTGACTCAAAAGAAAGCCGCAGCACACAAAGCACTTAATTGATACAACTGCTTTAGTGTTCGGACATAGTTCTAGCTTGCTCTTCTCATCATTGTCAACCATGACAGTTGTTCACCAAAACTACGGTAGGAAGCCAATTTTTATATTTTGGTTATTTTAAACTTTCAAAAGCAACTGTTAGGTCAACGGCACATCTAGTGTTTTCTATGCCACAGGCAGAAATATTTAAAAGAAGCTATGGTAGTTTTACACGAAGAGGCCACAGAAGTGATAGCAGCAGTGATAGCAGTAGTGGCAGCTGGAGCAGTATCAACAGTGGCAGCGATGAGAGCAGTGAAAGAAGTGACAGCACTCAAAGTAGCTACCGTAGCTCAAGCAACAGCGACAGCAGTGATGACTCTAGCTCACCGTACTTGTCCACACATACCGTCTGTCCAGCTGCTTGCCCAGCTGGACCTCCTGGCCCTCCGGGTCCTCCTGGAGACACTGGTGCAATGCCAACACCTATGCCAGGTACACACCACTTACAAGCCAATGTAAACAAAACTTCACACCTTTCATTAATTTTTTTCAATAATTGTAATACTCTTTTCTGCATAAAATGAAAACAATATCTAGCTATTTAAAATATGCTAAAGTCAGCGAAATAAATTGGATAACCAGTTTCTACAGATTTTACAAAGAATAGCTATGAATGCCTTTGTAGTCTGTTTTGAGTTTTCTAAACTATGTTTTTAAAATTGACTTATTTCTCATAGTGGTTTTGGTTCTTCAGGCAAAATTGTGTTTATTCCGGTAATTAGAACTCAATTCTCGGTATTTAATCTATATATAAAATGAAAAAAACTATATATGTAATCGTTTTATTTTACATGCTTTCTCATGACACTTTAAATGACCACATATTGTAGCTATGCTTGTTATGCATAGTTATGCATAGCTCCATGCATAAACATTTCCCTTCCAAGACATTCTATATTTACTATAATAACAGCGATGTCCGTCTGTCCACCCATTTGTCTGAAGCCCGATTTTGAGCTAGAATGAAAGATCGCTTTCAAAGAAACTTCAACTTTTTAACAAAACTTAGCTTAATCAAACGATACTCTAATCATTAGAGTTTAATGTCTACACCAATCAACCAGCTTCAAGTATTTCTGAATAATTGTGCATCTACTTATTCTCTTTGCTTTATCGAGCCACCTGACGATCTCTGATGGTGAACTAAACTGTCGGGTACTAGCACATGTATATACATGCATATTTATAACTATCTGCGCTACACGGCGTTGCCCAAGTATTAAAAAACAGCTTATAAACAGTGGCAAGTAATGTAGTTGCCTGCCACTTGCCATTAGCCTGGCACATTGCCAATGGCTAATTTGAGCAAGCTAGTATTATATTGCTAAACTTACTAATAAGAGCCGTGAGAGCAAGCTTTAGTGAAATTGTATCATAATGTAATGCTATGCGTGTTTCAACCTACAGTAGATAACCACTCATATCGCCCAATGAATTCAATGCATCTCGTGTAGATCAATTGGTTAGTTTATTGCCTGGTAAAAGGGAGGTTCCAAGATTAAATTTTCTGCGATACGGATTCTTCGTTCAAAGATTTTAATGCTTCTGCAGATAGGGTATTTTTATGAAGAAACAACATTGCTAGCCTTGGTTTGAACACATCGGCTTGGAGTATATATTTCTGCAGAGGGTGTGTGAACTTTAACTAATGATTGCAATGATTATTACTGTTAGTACATCTGAACCCCACATGTCTAGGCAAGCATTTATAATTTCCATACCCCAAATTAACCTTTCACCAATACCGCATAGGCCCACCCGGACCTCCGGGTCTTGAAGGAGAGAAAGGCTTACCAGGATATAATGGAGAGCCAGGAGACATCGGTGGGGTCGGTATGTCTGGTAATGCATTAATTGGGCCAGCTGGACCAAAAGGAGATGTTGGAGAGGCTGGTTACTCTGGTGCTAGCTATGCAGGGGCAAAAGGAGAGGCTGGTGACATCGGCTATCAAGGTATTATAATACCTTGATTTACTATAGTAACCTTCAATCGACCTAAAACAGAGAGTAACCTCATTAAAGATGAACTAGCACAACATTTTATTACATTTTATCAAAAAGTATCGGCATTTATTTATCTTGTTATCGAAGTTTAAGGTGGTCTGACTGCCAGTGTGTTTCAAGATTAGCATCAACAAAATTTGATCACGATTAATACACACGGAACTAGCAAAAGTTCGATTAGGACGTCTATATTTGCAAAAAGACCGACAGAATAGAGACGCGTAAAGCTGCAACTTAAACACAATAGCTGATATTAACTATAGCAACGATAGTAACTAGTGGCATCATGTTGTCGTATTTTTCTTCTAAACGTTTCACCATCATCAAGTTTTGTCGATTTTAATCTAGAAACATCCTGGCAGTCAGATAATCTCAAACATCAAAAACAATTGCTAATAATAGATGAATACAGATACTTTCTGATATAATCTACTAAATTTTTGTGTAAGTTCATCTTTTATGCATTTAAAGAACCATCAATCAGCTTTCATTTCCTGTAAAAACTTAGCTAAAAAGCATAAAACAGAAAATAACGAAAGATTTGATTGGATAAAAAGGAAAGCTCCACTCAGGGTAAGACGTTTTAATGATTTTTCTATAAAAGCATTATGATCCAGTTATTGCCTCAGGATCATAGAATATCTTTCATATATATTTTTTAATATTATCCTAATACTATAATAATATACTTTCTAGTATTATAATTTGAAGAAAGTTATCTCCTACAGTGTCACAGTATACTGGATATACCGGGAATTCTATTGTAGCTAATTTGACATATATATCAACAGATCCCAGTTTGTCATTGTGTGTCTGTATATGTCTGTGCATGTCTGTGCGTATCTGTGCATATCTCTGCGTGCCATTGCGTGTCTGTGCTTGTCTGTGCGTATCTGTGCGTGTCTGGGCGCGTCTGCACACATTTGTGTGTGTCTGTGCATATCTGTGCGCGTCTGCGCGCATCTGTGTGTATCTGTGTGCGTCTGCGCACATCTGTGCGTGTCTGTGCGTATGTGTGCGTGTCTGTGCGTATCTGCGTGTGCGTGCGTGTGTGTGTTTGTGCGTATCTGTTAGTCTGCGCAAACACTATGTATTTCCACATTTTATGGCTGACTTCATCCAAGTTTCACTCGCATATACTTTTTGTTTCCTGCCAGGTTTACGTTAAAAACTCCATGTATGTAGTTTCCGAAAACCAGCATCTTAAACAGCCACCTGCAGGCTATCTTATTGAATATGAAAGAAATCCAGGGCATAACCAGGCTTATTGGTAGTTTAAAATGTAAAATTGTCTTAATATTTCTATATTTTGGCAATCTCCTATTATGGATTTGTTTGTTAAAATATTTCATAGGTACTCCTGGTTATTCGGGTGCCAAGGGTGAAATGGGTAACCCTGGGTATGGCAGTGGACCCAAAGGTTATAGAGGGCTAAAAGGAGAGGCTGGAGACACTGGCTTGACTGGAGCGGATGGAATTCGTGGTTCAAAAGGAAGCCGTGGAAGAGTAAGTAACCTCGACACTAGTGTATCACTTATATACATGCTTCATGTCAAATAGAACAGCAGTTTGTATAAAAACAAACTATATAATAACTACTATTAGTATATTATCACCAGTATAAAAGCTATGCAAATATTTTTGTAAGTTTTAGCTAATAATGTATACAGCAATCTATGCTATTTAACGATACAGCTTTTTGTGGTTTCAGTACTTTGTGAGGTAAGTAATATTCATTAAAAAATTAAACATAAAAGATGAATAAAAAAAATTAAGATAACTAAAATACATTAATCTTTTTATACTCTGACCTAATGAGATCCTTTCAGGAGCATCTTTGGGATAGCTGTTTTCAGAATTCGCCATTTTCCTACTACGTTTTGTGAAGTTTAAAACTGTAAAGTGCTTGTGACCCACTGAAAAGAACGTGTTAGGTCAAAAAAGCAACTGGCACAGAAATTAGCATTCAAGCCTAGTCAGTGATTGGTAGATTACCAAGAGAAATATATTAGTATTCCAACGGCAGTTTAAATAGCCACTCATAAATCACAAAGAAAACGATAATAACTATTGATAACTTGATATTGAACAGCAACAAATAATGTTAATATTGATATCATACATTCATGATTAAAAACAACCTTATTACAACTCTCGTCTCCATCAGTCCAAGAATATTTTTAGATAAAAACAATATCAACATTGATAATATTAGTAAGTCTGTGAAAATCGGTGAATGGTGTGCGATGAGTATAGTGGAAGTTACTCAAACTTTTGTTCAGGTTTTTTTTTTAACTTACAAACTTTAGTGCTCTGCATACATAATAAATTAGTTGGGGGTTTGTTCTTGCGGTCTCTACAGCAATCGGCTTCACTTCCGTTTTTCGTTCTACTTCGCCCCTTCATAATGCCTGTTAACCGCCGTCGAGCCTCAGGTTGTCTCATGAACTTGAGACATAGAGGAAAATGCTTACAATTAATGCAACAGTGACTTTATTAGATATGAGTTAATTAATTTCTATTTTGAGGATTTTTACCTACCCCCTTCCCAGGCATCAGTCCCGGTTAACCACAGAGGAATTACCAATATCGAACGTTTGTTATCTTTATCAGCAAGTCTAGATTAAAAATTATATCTAAATATTTTATTTCCTGTTATTGGTAGTCATTAATCTATTAACCTGGCATCTTGGCGCATGTTGAAATTTCTGTCAATAAAGTATTTATAACAGAGTCTAGTACTTTGTACTCAAGCTAAACAAAGTAAATGTTGGTAAAACCATATTGTAAACTTTGGGCAAGTAAACCACATATTTGTGTCTAAAATAGTTTGTTCAATTAACACCATTAACAGATTAACACCTTGGCCTAAACAGATTAACACCTTGGCCTAAACAGATTAACGTTGACAATTATGAAACAGGGTTTTTGATACCGAATATTGCTTAAGTAATATTTTTAGTATTTACATAGAAGTAGGCCAAAACAGTGAAACATTAAGTCAATATGCTAAAAATTTTAAGAAGGTTCTGTAATAGCAGTCATCACGTTGAACTAGTTATCGATGACGGCGAGAAAGTATTCCTTTGTGGTAGCTCTTTGAGGTTAATAATTTATAAGATTTTAGCTTTAAATCCTTATTTTATCATGGTTGTGTCGCAAACTTTTAACTCTTATTAAATTTTAGTCGTACAGAGGCCTAAAAGGTGCACCAGGTTCCCCCGGTGCCACTGGATTTCCTGGACTTAAAGGAAAAAATGGTGAAGTTGGTTTTGGAATAAAGGGTAAAAAAACTCTACAAATTTAACTAGCTCACTCTGTTAGTTCTCAGTACTGTTTCCTGTTAGTTTTAGTGATAAGTTTATGAGTTGTAATGAGCCTCTTTTGACTTAAAAACCAGTTATATTGCATGTTTGCATATAATTCTCAAGTGTTTTTTTGTATTTTCTCCAATTGCTTACTTTAGAAATTCTAGCAGTTTAGACCACAGTGCATACATATTAATGCGAACAGCGAGCTGTTGACTAAATTTACCGGTTTTTTTAATTATTATTTTATTATCCAGTTTTAGCTTCTAAACCTCTGGTTGCTAATTAATAGAATTCATGACTTGGACTCGTACAACTTCTGACTGCAAGTTATTTATAGGCTTGCTAAACTTTACCTTGTCTATTTGCAAAGCTACGCCTAAATTTGATAATGACTTACAAGAGGGCTATTAATACTTTACTTACCAGCCCCTTGAGTCGAGCTGACACCTACCACCTCTTAAATCGCATAGTTTCTCAGGTGCTAACTGCCTAAGCTTATCTTATTAGAAAGACATGTCAAAGCAGGTGGTTGATGTCTATTTGCTGATTGAAAGTAGGCTTTGGAATGTCAGCTGTTAACATTAAAAATCTGTTACAAGGGGTAGCATAAATCTTGGTAGAATTATTTCTTGAAGCTAAAAAACTAAAATTATATTTATAGTATAAGTTATGAGAAGCAATTATTCATATTCGTAAAGTTGTTCTTCAATTTTTATTTGTCCGGTTTTGTTGTTGGAGCTATCGGTTCCATCAGCTGGCTCAATGTGTTTGTTTAGGAGTTGTCTGTCTTTTTTAATTGAGTATTGCTGAGATGATTTATTAAAGGTTGACTTGCAACAAAATTCACTTTACAGTTATTTGGTATCAAAAGATTCACCATGTCTTACTCTGTTGTGTTGTAGGTGCAAAATACGTGAAAATGTGATTACAAGCTCTTAAAAGCTCAAAGCTTTTAGCTTTTAAAAGCTTGTAATCACTTTTCTACATATTTGGCACCTACAACACAGCAGAGTAAGACATAGTGAATCTTTTGATACCAAATAACTGTAATGTGAATTTTGTTGCAAGTCTACCTTTAAATTTCTAATCAGTGATAGAGCGACACTTGTTTCACTACGCTGTCACTCTATGAAAACTTTTTAGTTATGAGACAGAAACCTATGACTGTATGCTCGTTGCGGTAGGTGCTTCTGGAAGAAATGGAAAAAATGGCAGACCTGGTGCTAATGGCAAAAAGGGAAATGACATCATTGGCCAAAAGGGGACAAAAGGAAATCATGGTCGCCCAGGTAGGGTAGGTGTGAGTATTCAAGGAAACCAAGGGTCTCCCGGACTTACAGGAGCCAAAGGGAACCAGGGAGATAATGGATACGGCAGGCCTGGAAGAAAGGGTAAATATTGCGCCTTTAGATGGAACAGCTATAGGCTGGCCGTCATAAAGCAGTCTCAGTAAGCTTGCTGTCTGTTGCTTGCTGCAAAAAATTGCAGAAACAAGACAACAAGTTTCTCAGCTGTGTAGTCAACATCTTTGATCAGATGCAAGTACTAGATTTAATAGATGCTCCTCACAAACAGGTTGCGCTTGTAACTGTCACATTGTGTAAGGATATTTACTTTGAACATTTGCACTCAGAAACATTATATGCACAATTGTTTTTATAAAATAAAAAATACGCTAAGAGAGTGTTATAAAAAATAGTTAGTAAATGGAAAAATTGTGATCGACTCACTCCATCTGATATCGGTAGTTATCACCACTTGCTCTAAAAGACAATTATTTGAAGTTGCTTCAAAAGCTGCTAGCATTGTTTCCAGTTATACAGAGTTCACGGTTTCCTGCAACGCACCGTTTACTTTATTTATGAATGGAGTATACTACTTGCCTGTTCACTACATTTCTAAAAAGGGCTCTCACCTGACAGCATGCTTGAAGCTGCCCTAGTAAAGTAGTAAACTAAAAACTAACAATTGTTGGCAGCAAGCCTGATATGATAATGTTATTCCTATCAACTTTATCTTGTGTAGATTTACAATTGAGTTATAACCCTAATTCACTGCTGTTTTGATCCTGTCACTGCTCTACAGGAGTTTACCCAAAATCTATGTTCAACTGCCGTGGTCGCATTTGTGCAAAACTTAGAGTGTAGTAACTGAATTTTATTGATTTGTGACAACATAACCAGCAATCGCTGGTACTTCTATGACATTGACAGCGATATCCAAATATTTCTTTCAAAAATTAGCCTATATTTGCGAAACAAATTGTAATTTGTGATTAAAAATTTCACAGTCAAAAACATTAAAACCTTTCCGAATGCTCGAACTTTCTAGTTGTAATATGGCTTCCACAAGCACCTCCATTGTTAAAAAAAGAAGAATAGTTTTTTCCTGATGACATTATAGGTGGTTCAGATTCAGTGTTAACTTCATACTCAAATAATGAAAGTGAGACAGTACTGACTCTGACGATGGTGAAAGTAATAGTGTTGTAAGCATTTTAGCGATCATAGCTTCACATAGCTTTAACAATGCACAAAGTATTGATACATGGACTTTTTTAATAGTTCTGTTTGTTAACATGTTGGCGGTATAAAATTTGTAACAAAAATGTTTTAGATAGTATTTGAAGTTAAAAAAGTGTATAAGTATCATGCAGCTAAATCAGCAATTTTCAGTAAAATGGCTGGCGGAGGTCACAATCTAAATTTGTACATAAAATAGCAGTAAAGGGATTAAAAGTGTGGAATTTGAAAACAATCAGCTTGTCGGTAAAACTAGTGCCTTTGAATCCAGTTCTGGTTAACAATCATATCTTTCCACGAGGCTTACTATGTTATTCCTCAAACTCTATAGACCTCGAGTACACTCCTTCTAGCATACTTTGTGTGATCTGTTTATATGCAAGGCTTGAATCGAGCAGTTTCTATGCATAAACTAACTTAATGCATTTTGGGGCTAAGCTCATATGTCAATTCACTCGCATCTCAAGGCACTATTTCCTATATAAAATAACTAAGTAAAAATTAATCCGTTATCATATAATGAAAAAACAATCTAAAGAGGATGTTGCAATGGAAAGTGTTTTTAATTGTTATAATTCAGTACGTACATTAACAAAGTAACAAATACTTGTTTAGCAATTATGATCTGCAATAAAATCTAATATTACTATGTACACTACTAAATGAAATACTACTATTTTTAAAGGTTTTATGGTAAATCAATCGTAAGGGTTCTGAACTTCTATTAGCCAAGGTATTGTGCAAATGGAACTTTCATCAATGATTTTATGGTGTAATTTTTCACAGTTGTTTTACTTAATGAAAATATAAAACTCAATTAACAAAAAAATTAGAGATTTAACAGCATTTATGTTAATCAAAATAAATACGTGCAACAATAATTTTAACATAACAAAAAGATTTTGAAATGAATTGGCATTATTTAGAAAGGTTTAACTACATGAGCTTCCAAGGATGAGGACTTTTAATAAATACGCAACTCAACATATCTTCTCAGAGGTGAGCTCCATTTCTGTGTTCCCAGGAGCAAAGGGTGAGCCTGGTTTAGCTGGAGTTCAAGGACCTGCAGGTACTTTTGGGCTACCTGGTGCAAAAGGACCTCAAGGTGATCGAGGAAGGCGGTACAGAGGATATAAAGGAGAAGCCGGTCATGCTGGTTTCCCTGGACCAGATGGTATAGATGTTGTTGGTCAGAAAGGTAACACTTGGTGTATCTGCGCTTCTACCTAACAACGCAATTTATCAGAGTAGTAAGTGACAGCTTATTGCCTAAAATAGACTGTGTTCATAAAGATGGTACTTTATCCATGCTGTTGTTTTAGGAGAGAAAGGAGAGCCTGGTTTTAGAGGATATAATGGCATGAAGGGAAACCAAGGAAATCCTGGAGTACCTGGTTATGGACGAGGGCCTAAAGGTGTAAATGGTAATCCTGGACAAAGGGGAAGGCATGGTGCAGCTGGACCACCTGGTGCTAAAGGAGATAAAGGTACTAGAGGAAAGGTGAGAATAGAGCTATAGGTGTAATAAGGTTACACACTGATAGTTGATGATTTAGGAGATGCAAGGATTACCTAGGAAGGACAACTTCAGAAAGAATATACCATAATACCTTTAATTGAACGCCAACTCTAATTGAATGCCACCTCTACTTGAACGCCACCTCCATTTGACCACCACCTTGAAAGAAGAGTTAAAAAATGGTGTGCCACTCTCTAATAGAACACCACTTCTATTTGACCTCAACCTTGACATTAATTGATTTTTACGAGTGCATAATATCAATTGATCAGTAGAAAAGTGTCCACAAAATTGGACAAATAATGAATCATTTACATCAACAACAATTAATTCTCTTGCTGTACAATTTCAAAGCCTTTCGTTTTTTGTTAAAATTTTAAGAGCAACACCATAGCAATAGTTGATAATTGCGTGACAGCGACAGCGGTAGCGACAGCAATAACGGTAGCAACAATTGAGAGCAGCAATGGCAGGAAAGAAGGTAGCGGCATGGACAGCTGTTAGGCTCAATGTTGAAATAAAGGCCTCAGCACGTCTGTTCCAATATGATCTGTCCCTCACTGATCTCTCTATTTCAAGCTTATCTTTGTTAAATTTTATCTATTTCATCTGGCCTTCTATGTTCAGTCACCTTCTTATGTTAATGTATTCATACAATTCCAAAAGAAATAGTTTACTGTTTTGATGAAGGTGAGTTAGTTAGTCAAGTTTGTCTACCATCAGAGCAAGTTTGTCAATTTTTTATATTCCAACAGAACTCACAGATAAGGTGGCTAGACAAACTGATTGAAAATATTATCTTATAAGGACAAAGGCAAACAAAACTTATTGTGTAACTTCTGAACTTTACTTTTTCCTATTTAAAAATTAAGAAAACAATAATTTTATTATCGATTTATTTTGTTCCTGACTATTTAAAACAAAATGTTATCATTGGAAATGACCTTGAATGAGAAACTGCATTGGACCTTATACTATCCAAAATTACATTTTGATAGTGGATATTGAGAAAAAAAACATTTGTATTCATCATTATCCATCACAGGCTGTAAAACATTAAAATGTGTTATAAAGTTTTCGGAAGCAAAATAAAAATTAGGTAGATTTCTCTTGCAGAAGGCAACATCAACTATGATGCCAGTTTTATGAGCTAAAGTAAGTGCAAGCAAAAAAATTTACAAAAAGCTCGCTACTTCCAAAATACTCTTCGTGACAGTAAGTTACTACCCTAGGACACTTATATTTTGCTAGTATTTAGTTTCGTGAGTAGCATACAGAGTAAAATTTTGCTGAAACTTAATTTCGCAGCTCTGATGAGTGCGAAAATATAGTGATGTGAAAATAAATGCAGTGGAACAAACATAATTCGATTCCTCAGGTTCAGTTCACCGATAAGTAAAAAATTTCAATTTGGGACTAGTTTGTAATTGTGAACCACAGGTAGAATGGTGTGGGCGAGGTTGATAATGCAATCTTATCGATTGCTGCTATTTGTTTTTTGGACTATCAATGAACAAATCTATTTAATTTCGCGTTTTCGCTCGTTCGTTATGATAGTTCAGTTTCGCACATGAACTTTTTGCGAGAGGATGACTCCGCGAAAACGCAAAAGTTAGATGAGGCGAATACATAAGTGTCCTAGGGTAATTTGCTGTGAACAAGTGGTTACGACTCAGTTGAAACAAGCACCAGCATATCAACTTGTGATGTGTGATGGCTTCTTGCAGACGCAGTATGGGTTAAAAGGTGAACCCGGAGAAATGGGATATCCGGGACATAAGGGAGCGCCTGGACTCAAGGGTGAGCCTGGAATTGGACATAAAGGTTGGTTTATTTGAGTTACTGCTGAACTAAATTGGCAGCCTGCCAGCTTTGATTTTTATATTACCGTAACTTCCAGCGGAAAAACAAATAATATAAAAACTCATTTTTTTTCGATCTTACTTTGTTTGAAAGGTAATAAAGTTGTGAACGGATTGTTGATGAATGATTATGATGTTCGCTTAGCTCCCTGCAAGCAGAGGCTGTGTGTGTTTTTAAGAATATTGTTAAGAAAGCATTTGAGACCATCAACATGTTCAAATGCAGAGAGCAATTTATAAGTTACTCCTATTACTACCAGTGACCTTTAATGGGAATTGAACCCCAAGCTGTTGCTTCCATTATCAGGCACTTCAGACCACAAGGCCACGGCTGCTCTCCGGTAGGGAACACTATGACGGAGAAGATAATACACAAAACTCAAAATACCAGTGTGTCAGGCCTTTGAGTTGAAAGAACTTAGAAACGACTAACTGTTACAATTACATATTTTACATATGTTTGTAGGATCAAATGGCGACCCTGGACCTACCGGAAGCCCCGGCCCCAAAGGACCACTCGGCGCTAGCATTCCAGGAAACCCAGGAAACAGAGGTTCACCTGGTTCTCCTGGTGCTGGCTTTCATGGAGCTTCTGGCGTGCCTGGAAAAAGCTATCCAGGAGCTAAAGGTATATTTCATTTGCCGCTTTTTATAGTTGATTTGCTTGTCTAAGGCTCATAGTTAAGCATGGGGCCCGCAGAACAATGCATCTCACAAATTTACAAATATTCTATTGGAGGAGGTAAACTGACGTGTATATACAGTACTTTTTACAGTCTCGTTTGTACTAGAGCTGTTTAAGTTTTCCATAACGACACAACTCCTTCAATTTTTTCTCATTATCAGCTTTTCTCTGGTTGTTGGTGAATACCCAAAGCCTTGTCTCTCAATCTACGGCAGAAGACTTTATTTGGCAACAGTATAGTTTTAAGGATACACGGTACACAGTCTACACCTACACACAGCGTACAGAAAAAACTCGATTAGCATTTTGTCACAGTTGAACAAAAATAAGGACGATAAACATTGTGATAATGTTAACCGGCTTTTACGTAAACTCCACATATAATAAAGAATTTATGTAAAGTTTAGTTATTATATTATTGCTTAAGTTTATAGAAGAGTTTTGTATTTCATAAGAAATTCCATATAACGTGAAGTGTCTTGTCAGTGAAAGTTTATAAAGCCAGTTCCTATAGCCAGCGTTAAAATATTGTTTTCTCTCTTACCTCACTTGGGAGAAAAAACAGCATATAGGATATTTATTGTTTTTTTACTTTATTTCAGGCACAAACAAATTTTTTCATTGCTATGAAGAAAAGCAGTGAAAAATAGTTGGTCAACCCGCAGCAAATCTCATCAAACAGAATAAAACAGTATTTGACCATTATTCGGGCTGAAACTATAAAGTTTCATACTATTTTAAAAACTCGTAAAAACACTCGTAGTAGTATCATATCCGTCGAACACATGTTAATAATCATTTCATAACTCAAAATATGCTGGAAATTGTAGTTAGTATCATAAAACTTTTCATTTGCATCGCAATCATTTATGACCTCCCAACGAACGAGTTGTATCATTTTTGCGATGCCGGTTTAATAAGTATTTTTATTATAGCGAAGGAAGTAGATCAAGATATTTAAAAACTTTTACAAATGGAAGTGAAATTTCTGGTCTAACAATCTGTGCAAAAATTAATTCGATTGATTTATGCTGTTACTTAGAAACAGCTTTTGTAAACAGAGTCATGTGAATGCCAGAATTTTGGCGGTTAGGGATTCTGACATACCCTACACAATGCCAGAATACCAGCCGTTAGGGCTAAAAGGGTTAAACAGAAGTAAGATTTGCTGTCTACTAGTGTTCTGTTGGGAAAGATCTGTGAACACCAGGTTGGAGTTTAGAACCTGAAAATACTACTGTTAGAGGCAGGAAGACTATACAATTTTACATTACATCACTGCTAATTCAACGTGGCTATTAAAATGTAATTTGAGTCATTGTATTAGCTTGAAAAGTAAACAAATTTTAAAACTATTCTTTAAATGTATAATTAACAAAACTTGTCTCTATGGAAACAAACATAGGTGACAGTTGTGCCGCCGTGTTGTACAAAAAGCCAACAAGACTGCATCATTTTATTTTCTTAAATTGTTAAATAGTTGAATTTAAATATTCCAAATAGATCCTAACTTATAGATTTTCTACTAGCCACTTTTTCATCTACAGGTCCAACTGGTGAACCAGGACCACGTGGACCTGATGGACCGCGTGGACCTGATGGACCCAAAGGACGGAGCTACATTAAAGACAGCTCATCAGAGGAAAGCTCTCAAGGTATAGCAAAGGTCACAAAGTAGAGTCACAATAATTATTATGTTACATATTATATATACAGTATAATAACTATGTATAATTTGTAATAAAGCATATTATATATAATATTTATTATTATTTATTATTATTATTTATGCTATAATAATTATAATTATGATTATATATTATAACTATAATTATAATAATTATATATAATTATTATATATAATATAATAATTATATATAGTATATATATTAAATAAATATTATATATAGTATTATAATTTTATAATTACAAATTAACAATATTTTAGCTTAAGGAATGACTACTGAATTGATCTGCATGTTTTACAGACACTTCTGAGGATTCTGGTTACAATGGAATGTCAAGAACTACTGGGTGGGAACAATCTGATAGCATTTCAGAAGGTAAGTTTTTATTGTTTTACTTGTAATATAGTCTTGTAATACCCTAGCGGTCTGGTGTACTGTAAGAGATCATCAGGTGTGACGATAAAGCACAGAGAATGTTTATATGCACAATGATTCCAGAACGTCAAAAGGCAGTTGTTTAGTGCAGGTGATAGAAGGTTGGTATACCCAGCTGAATGTCACGAGTTTGAAACCCAGACTGTGCCATGTTTTTTCTCAACCTTCTATATGCACAATTATTTGGACGTGCTGAAGCGGGTGTTACGGTGTCAGGCTCGTAAGCCAAATGGTATGAGTTCAAATCTCATAAGCAGCAATAATTTACTGGATTACTGTGGTTACAGAAGGAAAGGTCACATTATAGACCATTAGTATTGGGGAATCAAAATTTCATAATGTTTTTAGCCTTGAATGACAACAGATAGACACTCCAGCAGTTCTCTACCAAAAGCTCAACAGTGGTTTAAATTGAGCACAGTATGTTTTAGTGTCATAGAATGTTCTAAAAAGGTAGTGCAACATTAGTTTTCATCGGTGCCAAGTTACAAAACCTGAAACTAGAAAAATAGAGACCACACCTGTGGTATTCCCCACTTAACATAATAGCTAATTGTATAATTCATTTTTTCAAATATTTCTGTTTTACAGCAGAGGATGAAATCAGTGCAGGATATAACAGCAATAGATGGCATAGGGGAGACAAATCCTCAGATGAAAGTTCATCTCAAGAAGAAACAATTGTTCAAGGTGAAGGTTCCTTCTATTCAAAAAGCTGAAGAAGATAATAATTGCTAGACACAATTGTTTTATTGACATTTTGAATGAAGATTATGCATAATTAGAATTGTTAAGACCGCTCTTTGACCTACATATATTTGAAATATAGATGACCTATTTTTTACCGATGTTTGACCCATGTTTGACCTATGTCTGACCTGTAGTTAACCTATGTTTTGCTTATGTTTCACTTATGTTTGACCCATGTTTGACCTATGTTTGACCTAAGGTTGACCTATGTTTGACCCATGTTTGACCTATAGTTGACCTATGTTTTACCTATTTTTGACCCATATTTGGCCTATGTTTTACCTATGTTCAATCAAGAATGTGCAGATAGCTACATATCATTAGACTTTAAAGTTTATTAAAGTCATCTTTTTGAAGTTCATAGGCATTTCATTAAACTTTTTACTGAAATAAAATTCTGAGGTACTTATAGAACATTTTTAATGCAGTCATGTCTAAACTTGCCAATTTACCAGAATATGACAACTCCCATCTTAAACCAAATGATTGGTGTGGTTGAAATGCAATAATTTTTAAGTAAATAAGCCAAAAAATCAACTTCTTTTGTAGGTATTAATAGGATATATAGATTTTTTCGAAGAGGAAGGCACTCAGATGACAGTTCTTCATCAGAAGGTAACCTTTGACTTACCTTCGTTAAAAACTTTGTTGTTATGTCTAAACTAAAGTGCTACGCACTACACTCTGTGTTATATACAGTGAACACCTCTACAACATGAACTTGCTTTTATGTGAATTCTTCTGAACTTAAAGAATTTATGTAAAGATTTTGTTTCGTATTACATAAGAAATTTGTTATAAATCAAATCGGTGTAAGTGCTTAAATTTTATTTGAATAACAAGAGTCCTACAGTCAGCCTTGAAACATCGTTTTCCACACATAGAAGAGAAAGGATATATCTAAGGATATATATTATATTAGTTTACTTTACTGTAGGTATACACAATTTCTTTTCATAAACATAAACCTCAAAAGATGGTGCCGGAAGATGCTTGTAGAGCTGTAACGAAAATAGACATGAAGTGAGAATAGAAGTAATATGGGGAACAAACTATCAAATATTGCTAAGTTATATCTGTAATGCATGGTGGGGCAACTCCCTTTTGTTAGCATTGTCAGGCTTTTGATTGGATTAAAATATCAACAGTCTTAAGGTAGAAATGATGATAGTGATATCTTACTCTAACCTAGACTGAGGTCAAGGCTAAGCTGATTTAGGTTGCTGATTTCTTTTTTTTCTATATACAGTGAAACTCGGATAACTCAAACTTCAAGGGACCGAGCAAAAGTGTTCGAGTTATTTGAGCGTTCGAGTTATCAGGACAGTCATAAGTGCACATATTTATCAGTAGATACATGTACATATACAAACTATATATCAATCAAAAGCATAGATTGCTTGTTGCAAGTTAAAGGGTCTCTCGTGTGAAGTTTTAAATATTTTTAATCAGAAAGTATAGATATTTTTCTATTACTTGAGATTTGTTTGTTGTTTTAGGTGATGTGACTGCTAGGACGTTCTCAGATTAAAATTGGCAAAACTTGATCGCGGTTAAAACGCTCAGAAAAAATACATGCATATTTTTCTACCGAGCGTTTTAACCAAGATCAATTTTGCAGTACGTCAGTTATTACAAAACTGCTTTACTATTAAAAACCCATTATCAATTTTGCCGATTTTATTTTAAATTTATCCAAATTTTACCTTGCTTTTCTTGCTTTCGGAGGGCTATCGCTAAAGGTAGGGCCACACGAGACAAAATTCTTACGGATTCGGCGAAATTTGGACGAAATGATTCGTACGAATTGACATTTGGACGAATTCGTCCATCGTTGGTTGCGCACGATGAACGAATCCTGAATTGGACGAAACGTCAGAAATTCCTACGAATCGTTATTTGATTGGTCGGTTGAAAAGGTTAGTTAAATGTTGAAGGTCGTTTTCTTTTGCGCATGTTTGTACTGAAGCAAATGATTGAAATGGAATCGGCTTCAATTTATCACCGGGTTCTGATTGGCTAGTTGAAAGTTAGTTTCATACGAATCCGTGGTGGGGAAACTCCGTGTAGCAGGTCAGAAATTTCGTACGAATGGAATTTCCCAGATTAGTTGAAATTACACGATACGTGTGGCCTTACCTTTAGCGAATGTTTGGTAAAATTTGATTTTTGCAAACCTTTAGAAATGTCGTTAATGAAAATATTTTGCCGATGTTGGTAATAACGATGCCTAAGAACTACTAAAAGTCGATGTTTATCTCTATGGCTTGGAATAAAGTGATATTCTAAAGCGATAGTAACAACCATCTCGGTAGCCATTTGACAAAAAGCTGTTCGAGTTAACGGAGTTTCGGTCGAGTTATCTAAAGCCATTTATCATTACGTGGGAATGGACCAAACAAATACGTTGAGTTAACCGTGTTTTCGAGTTATCCGAGGGCGTGTTATCCACGTTTCACTGTATTTTACTTTTCATTTCTAGTTTTTTAGTTTTTCTAATTTTACGTACAAATCTGAATTGTTTTGAAAATTTTCAATTATCATGTTTGAAATTGGTGAAATATTTGCTTAATTTTTACCTTGCTTATTGAAAATTTTATAGGCCTACAATATGGTGATTCTTAATAGAAATTTTCTAACATCCAGAAAGGTTTGGTTACAATATTTTGTATTTGATATGACATTCTGCAAGAAAGGTCTAAACTAAAGGTCTATCATATTTTATTTGCTGTCTAGAGGTGTGTGTAAGTTTAGATTCAGAGATCCTGCGTTAGTGTGGAGGTAGAGGTGGTGACAGTAATAACTTAATCTATTTTAAACTTGGTTAAGTTCAAGCTGACATACATGTAGGTTACCGATTTTTGTTATTTTGATGTGTTGTACCTTTTACTTTTAGTTTACGCTAGTCTCTTAACTTTTTTACTGCAAAACCAAATTGTTTTGAGAAATTCTGACAGTCATATTTTAGAAATTACTTAGAGTTTGGAGTCAAACAGTTTTTTAGATTACTTATTGAAAATCTCATGCATTAAACTTATCGTCAATAGAAATTTTCTAGCATTTAAAAGATTGACTGCGATATTTTGCACTGAGCATGACATTTCTAAAAAAAAGCTCTTTAAGTCATTGTACCAAATTTAATTTGCTGTCTAGTGCAAAGGCTGATTTTTGTGATTTACAGGTGAATCGAGTGAACACAGAAGGAGCAGAGGAAACAGCGTAGATGGCTACTAGTGACTCTTGATAAAGATAATTTTTCAAAAATTATGTAACCATAACTACAGTGTTTGAGTTTTGTAAATATTCATTGATTCAATTAATTGTAGGTATCTATTGAATCTATTGATTCAATGAATTGTAGATTTTTATTGAATCTATTTATTCAATGAATTTAAATGTAATAAAATTTTATACAGGATTAAGAATCTTTCCTTCTATTTAAATGTAATTCTACAAATAACTTTATTACATAAAAAAGACTAAATTGTTCTACAATTCCCTCCGGTTCTATATTTTTCATGAACTGATTTACATCTTAAGAACACCTAAGCCATGTTTATAACAAAAGTTGGGGGTGATGCTTGTTTTGTGAGTCTGGTCTGCCACGACTTTTATGTACTCTATTTCAGTAAGCGTGTTAGAAATTATTTATTACAGAAAAGGGGAGTAAGTGAAGATGAATGTCGTCTAGCACTTCGTTGACCCATTAAATATTTGTAGTAGCACTATTTACAAGTTATGTTAGCTCGGAAATGACGGTAGATTAATTCCCGAAAGGCAATTGGTGACAGGAATGACATCCACCCTTAAATTGCTCTCTGCAAATAAGCGTGTCTCTAGTCATTGAGGTTACCTTGCCTCTGGACCCAGACATGTCCAACCAAGATAACAGAGTTTGTGCAACAATTTATATACATATAAATCTCAGTGTTAGTCATTTGTCTGTTGATCTGTTTGTTGTTCCATCATTTGTCTTTCCAGTTATAGCGGTAGTTTTAGGAATGAATAATGCCTGTTCACAGGTCATTGATAGTTTACATCTAACACTTCAAATTATTCAAAGTTATGCCATCTTTTTTAGATAAGTTTAGTCAGATTTGCAGTGATCAAAAATTTTATTTTTGAAATAATTTTTAGTCCAAGCAATTACTCCACATATTATTAGTCTAGAGTTCTTTTGTATCATTAAATTTGACTTATTTTAATATGTTTAGTTGTAGAAATGCTTTTGAAGATACATAGAATAATCCATTCTTTTATACTATTTATTACTACATCTATACATATATTTCTCAAAGTTGTTATGTGTGTTGTTCCAGCTATAGTTATTAAATCCTGGATTAAAGAACTCGTATTGCAGAAGATTTCATCTCGGCACCTCCGTTTCACTAGTTTAGACGCCTTACCATTTCAGCCACACAAACTTGATAGATTCACTAGACGATAGATGTTGCTATATGAGAGCAAATACGCTACCGCTTTCCGTCACGATGTAAAGTGATGGCGTAACGTAATGATAAGCAGTAGCTCTTATTAGTACGCTTACTCAAATTATTCATTGGCATTTTGCCAAGCTAATAGCGAGTGGCAGGCAACTCTCATTACCTCTCATTGTAGCACAGTTACAAGCTCATGTAGCACAGCTAGTAAATGTACTTATGGTAATCTTGAATCTCTTCTTTTTATGCATGTACATGTATACAGTCTTCTAATCTAGTTGTAAGTATTTCAACTGTTGCATGTCTAAGATGAGTTGTGCTTAATGATTCCTAGCTTACAGATGAACTCCCTCAAAATTGTAGTAAAGTTCATCAGAAAGTATTGGTATTTTTTTATCATTTGCAATTGTTTTTGATGTTTGAGGTGATCTGACTGCCAGGATGTTTTAAGATAAAAATCACCAAATTTGAGTGCAGTTAAAACGCTCAGTAAGATAGTATGTGTGAAATGACATCACTAATTGTTATCATTGCTATAGTTGATATCAGCTATTGTGTTCAAGTTGCAGAGTTACGTGTCTCTATTCTGCCAGTCTCTTTACAACTATAGACTTCATAATCACATCTTTTTTTAATGTGAGTATTTTAACTGCGACCAAGTTTTGTCAATTTTAATCTTGAAACATCCTGGCAGTCAGATCATCTCAAATATCAAAAACAATCACGAATGATAGTATACCAATGCTTTATGATAAAACCTTTTATAATTTTTTGCAAGTTCATTGCTGATGCCTTTGTACAAATTAACAACCATACAAGTTCTTTTTGCCAGAATATTTATTGCTTAGAGATCAGCAATGCAGTAAGACTGACTTGCGTCATGTTCCTGTTACAATAAAATTTACTTGTCAATTGTAAGACTTCGGATGGTGAGAAAAAGTGAAAGCTTTTGTTTCTTTTCCAGAGAGCAGCATCATTAACAACAAAAAACAACATAATGATGCATAATAGAAAACTTTTTAGAAGTCTAATTGCTTTGAAAAGTTTTAACAAACAATCATTTTCTGCTAAAATACTCAAAAAGTTATTATTTGTGTAAAATGCTAATAGTGGTGGTTTATTTACTCCATGGATTTGAGGAAGCTGGAGATGGGCCAGGTGATCCAGGAGGTCCTTTTGGTCCAGGCTCTCCAACCATTCCTACAAAGAAAATACATGTAGCTCAGTATAAATTGTATTAGGCTTGCCAGCGATTTTCACTATACCTATCGGTATGTAGGTATAGTGTATGTACAGGTAAGTATTAGAAGAAATAAGTCTAGAACATGTCGATATTATGCCTGGTTGTAAGTGTTACATTTAAAAAAAACTTTACTTTATGTTTTGCTGTTGCAGCCCAAACTCCTTTCCCAATAAGACACCAATAGGTCCAATAAGCTCGCTCATGATTGTAGTATTTTGAGCTATAACTTTTGAGTTAAAAGCTTGAGCTGTGAACTGTAAACTATGGGCTGTGAACTATGAACTGTGAACTATGAACTACAAGCTATTAACTGTAAACTATGAGCTATGAATTATGAGTAGCATGTGTAGACATGAGATTAAATAATTGTTCCTGTTAAAAATGAACACTTGATAGTAAATATTGTCTATTGCAGGTAGTTGGTCTGTATCGAAACACAGTAGCGCATTCTTTATTCTTAGAACTTATGATAAGATAAAAAGATAAAATACATCAGGCTCAGGTAGGCAGCACTGCTGACTCTGTATACTGTTCAGGTATTGTAAGGTGTGACAATGCGTCAGGGCATGAACTGACTATTTCTTGTCAATTAATATTACCTTTATAGCCATGCACAGTTGTAGAATGAACAGATATAAAGAGTGTTGTAAAATGTCTGTCTTTCAGGCAAAAGGTCAAAGGTCTTAACCTAGATAGTCGTGAAGTGTCTTTTAGTCTTTGCGAGCAGCTGGGTATATATTGGGATGTCAAAAACTCTTAAAACCATTTGCAAATAAAAAGCCAAGCTACTTGCCAGGCCTATAAAAAAAGCGCTGAATAAGGTACTGGGCTGGAAGAAAGTATGCTGGAAACCATCAATTGTAAATAAAGACTTTTTATAACAAATAAAGGTGCAGGCGCAAATTTTAAATGTTGCAATTGCAGTACTGCTGCCAAGTTTAACATAATGGGAATTAATGTCATTTTTACATACAATATAATACATGTATATTATATATATCTTCTTATTTTATATATAGCTCAAGGTTTGTCGTATGTGTGTAGGATTGATTGTCCAGCTATAGATCTTAAAATCTTGGAATAAATATTCCGTACCGAAGAAGATTTGATCTCGGACCTTGCCGCTCACTAGTCTGACGCCTTACCCACTAGACTACAGAAATCAAATTGCTAGCTTGCCAATATAAGTCATTATATGAGAGCAAATACCTAACTGCTTTGCGTATGACCCGGGTCATAGCAAAACGTCACGAGAAGCTGTTCGCTCACATTATTAAACTGACTAATAGCGAGCAACTCTCACTACTTCTCATTGTTTATAGGATAAAAACATTTTTCTCATGATATGTAGTTTGAAAGGTAGAATGGCAAATGTTGTTATATGTTAAATACAAATCAATTTTCTGTTCAAAGACTCTTCTATTACCCGGGCAGCGCCTGGTGGTACAGCTAGCACTATATATATTATACTATAGTACATGTAGATATATTATATATATAGTATCATTACCTTTAGGACCTGTATGGCTGCCTCCATGTTCACCCTTAGCTCCGGGATAGCTAAGGCCAGGACTTCCTGCGGGTCCTGGGTTACCAGCTGGACCAGGATATGACATTCCTGGCTCTCCCTTGACTCCGCGATAACCGGGAGCGCCAGGCATGCCAGGTTCTCCTACGGATATACCGATAAAATGTTAAATATGAAAATTTATGTTTTTGTTATTCAGTGTTTGATAGCAAGTATTTGTTTATCTTCTTTTGTGATCATTAACTCACCTGCCCAGCCGTATCCAGGCTCTCCTGGTTCTCCCTTCAGTCCATTGTAGCCATCAGCTCCATTCTCTCCCGGTTCTCCTTTGGGACCAACAGGGTGCTAAAATGTGTTTTAACATAAACTTCGGGCGTATATTTCATCACAACACTTCAACTAGCTTATACCTCATACAATTATACTATGTATACTGCGTAAATACAATAATATGTATTATATATACAGTTGTTATCATTAAAAACGCTAGTTTCGTAAAGAATAATAAAGAAAATGCACTCAATACAGTGCAGAGTGAATTATAGTATAATGTAGAGAGTACTTGTTAGTCAATCAATAGCAACTAACTAACAGCCAAGTACTCTTTATATAGATAAATATATATACGTATATATATATATATATTTTTTATATATATATGCATATATAATATATATGTTTAATATATATGTATATATATACAACATATATACGTATATATATTGTGTATATATACTTTTATATACAATAGATATACATATATATGTATATATATAATATATGTATATATAGTATATATGTTTAATATATATGTTTAATATATATGTACATATACAATATATATGTATATATATTTATTGTATACATATACATACATATATGTATATATAATATATATGTATATATAATATATATGTATATATAATATATATATATGTATATATAATATATATGTTTAATATATATATATATATATATATGTATAGGCCCTATATACAATATATACGATTTATACACATTTATATACAAATTTTATTTATTTTTTTGCATATATTTTTTGGACCAGTGTTATCACTAGTTATAAAAAGTTATAAAAATAAGAAATAATATATAGAAAGTTAGTATAACTGAGTGACTTACCTTGCCTCTGCGGCCTGTGTTGCCCTTGGGCCCTTTCTGGCCAGGTGGACCATCAATTCCTGGCGGTCCGGAATGGCCTCTCATTCCCTTTGGACCAGCGCCATATCCAGGAATGCCTGGGTGGCCGGGCTCTCCTTTTGGCCCGGAAGAACCTGCGTAGCCTGGTGCACCCATCTCTCCTGAAGTGCAAAAACACATTGATTATCTTCATTTGTCAAACAAAATATTTTAATTGTATAATTTTCTATGTTCATATCTATGTCTACATCTGTTTGTATCTTTTTCTGTGTCTATTTCTATGCTTATCTCTATGCCTGTCCCAATGTCTGCGTTTAATTGTGTTTATGGAAGCTTTATACTTCTTAGAGACTTCCTTCTTTGTTCAAAAAAGAGCAAATAATTCAAATGTTTTGAAAACCTTAAAAAAACAGTTTTCTCTACATGCAGTGCGAGTTGCTTTTGGCCCAAAATCTGTTTTTTGAGTTTTGAGAAAATTTATCTTCCGTACAAACAGTTTTCAACTGATGCAAGAAATCATTCACAGTAGCGGTTAACTTGTTACTTGAAACTGCTTTAATTAGAGTTAGTAAGCTCCTAGGACTTTTCCTGATAACTCTATGATATAGCCAACTATTAAACAGGTGGAGACAACTTTGAGTTGAGAAAACAGAAGTGACCCACTGACCTTTTATTCCGTAGCCGTCTATTCCATCAGGTCCTGGTAAACCAGGCTCACCCTTCATACCCTTGAGTCCTCGGTAGCTAAAACCTCTCTTGCCCTTTCTTCCCTTTGCACCATCAGTTCCAGGTGGACCGGCTGGTCCAGGAACACCTGGCTCTCCTATTTCTCCCTTCCTTCCTGTAAGAAAAGATGCACGAATTACATTCTAAACAAATTCGCATACACACGTATTAACTTCTTTTATTTTTTTATTGTATTTGTAATTTATCTTTTCAGTATTATTCTTTGTAGTCGAGTATTGTATTTTTTCATTATTGTTATTATTGCTATTATTGGTGTATTCTATTTCATGGCAACTAGAAGTACAGTTTCTATAATAATTGTTTCACATTTTCATACTACTATTTTGCATTATTAAAATAATTATTTCGCATTAGATTTAGCTGTAGTTCTAGAGTTAACTTAAAATTTCGTACAATTTGCCAACACAAAACAAAGTCATGCAAATTACAAGCCATGCTGTAATTTGAGAAATGTCTTTAAACGGTATGATGTTGAGTCATCACTGTGGAAATTACTATAATTGTTGTATTGGTAGTTTGCACAGCATGATGTTAAGATGGTGTTAATGTCTCTGAAACTCGGGTCAGAACAACTAGCTTGGGCAATCTGAAAAACTAGTGATAGCAATAATTATTATTATTATTGTTGGCATTATTATTATTATTAATATTGTTATTATTCCTATTACTTACTGGTTTAATATAGTTATTATTGTTATTAATACTATTCTTGTCATTATTATTATCATTTATTATTATTATTATTCATATTTTTTTGTTATTATTACTATATTTTTTGATATTTCTTGCTTTATTAGAGTACTAGCGGAATGTCCAGTGTTGCACGGGTATTAAAAAATTGCTTATAACTAGTGGCAGGTAATGCAGTTGCTTGCCACTTGCCATTAGCCTGGCACATTGCCAATGGCTAATTTAATGAAGCTAGTATCCGTATTGCTAAACTTACTAATAAGAGCCGTGAGAGTAAGCTTTAGTGACCTAGCGCCATAACGTAATGCAGAGCCGCTATGCTATTTTAATCTAGATAACCACCCATATCGTCCAATGAATCCAATGGTTAGTGCGTAGCTCAATTGGTTAGGTTACTGCATGGTGATAGGGAAGTTTTAAGATCAAATCTTCTGGAATACGGATTCTTCAATCCAAGATTTTAATAGCTATAGCTAGACAAACAGACCTTGAGATTTATATACATGTATATAGATTTAGGTAATAATATTATTGTTTTCATTACTAACTTTATTATTATGGCTGCTATCATTAAATTTCTCATTTTGATACATGCGTGATATACCATGCATACTTGTGCCTGCAGTTGTTTTGCCTTCACAAAGGTATAAGAAGCAAAGACCTTAGATTACAAAGGAAGGGGCTACGCTATGGAGCTTACCTGGTAGTCCTGGTCTGCCGTATGCAGGTTCTCCCTTTTCACCCTTGTGTCCAGGAGGTCCATCTTCGCCTGGTGGTCCCTGATAATAAGTTCCTAGAGATCCAAAAGCTCCAACTTCTCCTTTTTCTCCTTTGGGTCCGGTATGTGAGTCTCCTCGATCCCCCTTTGCACCAGGAATACCATCTACACCGATGTGACCGTCAGGTCCTACAAACGATAGTTCCTCAAGTTTTAGTTTACCATAGCAGGTGTGATTTTAGAATGCTAATTATGATTATAGTAATACCAGTTGCCTACCTGGATTTCCGTAGATAGAATCTCCATTCTTTCCCTTTGCTCCAGGGAGGCCTGCAGGTCCGGGGTGACCAGGTTCACCCTTGTCTCCTCGATAGCTCTATAATCGATTACCATAACTTTTTACTAAAGAACTATAATTATAAACATCCTAAATTTTTTCTGAAGATTATTTTACCTAAGAAAGAATTGGATGGCAGAATTTCTAGCTAATTATGTGACAGTATCTTCATATTTCGAACATGTGTAGAAAAACTTGATTTCATTGTATCGTTCCAAAATACAAGCTTTAAACCAGTGCAAATTGTTTAGCAGTTATTCAAAAAATCCTATGCATATATATTGTCATTTCTTGCGCAGTCATACTCACAAAGCCTCTGTTTCCTTTGGCACCCTGAGGTCCTTTAGGTCCACGAGCTCCAGGCTCTCCCGGCTCTCCTTTAGCACCTGTATAGCCTCGTGGACCAGGGCTGTAGTTGGGCTCTCCCTTCTCCCCGTCCAGTCCATTATAGCCGGGGGCACCTGAGTCACCAATCACAATAGTATAATAATGGAATACAGGAGACAGGCATATTGAAGAACTAGTTAAATTGAGATGATGTTTAGGGTAAATAAATTTATTTCAGATTGCACTTTTTCTTTCCAAATTAATACAATTTTTTTCAAATTAATTTTTGTTGTTACTGTTTTAATTTGATTTGATGTCACCTCAACAAACAATTTATACCTATGCTGTTATATTTTTAACTGCTGGTCTTTCTTGCATATTACACCCTTAAAAGGCTTTAGCACCTGGTTTGAGGTATTTTACAGTTTGGAAATTAAAGTATACTGTCGTAGTTTGGTTTTTTATGTTGTTACTAAAAAGTTAACTTGCATAATACAAAAATATTGGTTGCCAAATCAAGCGTTGTATGAAAGTTCAGACAGAATTCAATGAAAGCAAGCACTAACCAGGTGCACCAGGCATGCCTATCTCGCCCTTCAAACCAGGATTGTGGCTGCCTGGATTTCCCGTATCTCCAATTTCTCCTTTAGGCCCGGCAGGTCCAGAAAATGAAGCTCCAGCCATTCCGACTGGACCAGCTTCTCCAGGAGCTCCATCGTATCCTGGTGCTCCAACATCTCCGAGTGGTCCTTTTGGTCCAGGAGGTCCTATAAGTTGTTATAAAGAAATAATGAAAGGAGGTGAGAAGTCAACTTCAAGTTTCATATTTCAAGGTTCAATTTTCAGAAACCCAACAAGAGGTGACAAAAATTGTAACCAACTTAAAATTTGCCAATGTTCAAGATTTGTCTCTTCTGTCATGCGAGAAAATCCGATGTCATTTAAAAAAAATCTCTTCCAAAAGAGCTTTGGGAGAGCTTGAACCGATAGAAGATTAATGGTTTAGTTATAGCAAAAAGTGTACAGATTAATTTTTAGAGATATCTGTAATAGTGAGCAATGCTGGTCTTTATACCTAATAAGCGTTAAAAAGTAATCAATCTTTATTATAATCATGCCGAGTTGGAGGTTGAGAAAAAATATTACATTGCACTGGATTCAAACCCACAACTTTGGTATGGTAGACCAATACCTTAACAGCTGCACCAACCAACCAACTTGGGGGATGAAAAGGAATAATTGTACACATAGTTATTACACTGGATGATTTCTCATGGCACATGATACTAGTAACCAATAATGTGTATAATAATACAAAGTAATAATACAATAATAATATAATAAATACAAGAACAAAAAGTCTCCTTACGCTGTTGTGTTAAAATTTGTAAAAAGTTATCAAATCAGACACTAACTGAAAGCTGCTATAACTGCTTCTTTTACCTGGAGCTGGGGCTTGGTGAACTCCTGGATGACCGGGAGGTCCGGGTGGGCCGGGAGGTCCAGATGGGCAATATGCTGGGCAACTGCTGTGTCTTTGATTGTAGGTTCGTTTAACCCTTTCAGTTTCCTAAGGAACCGTACGCTTGTTAGAGCAATGGCGACTACAGGAGATGATAAACCTATATCTATTCTCGTAAAAGTAAACGTTGTTGAGATCAAACCGTAATATATAAAAATAGTTTTATAATTTTGTCTTAAAAGTAAACTTGCCCAAAATTTTGGAGATTTTATGAGAAAGCATCGGTATTTTTTTAACATTTGTTTTTGATGATTGAAGTGATCTGACTGCTCTGATGTTTCAAGATAAAAATCAACAAAACTTGATCGCAGTTAAAACACTCAGATCAGATGAAAGTGTGATTATGGCGTCTATAGTTCTTAAAAACTGACAGAATAAAGACATGTAACACTGCAACTTGAACACAATAGCTGATATCAACTATAGCATTGATAGCAACTAGAGACGTCATTTTGCATGTATTTTTTCTGAGGTATTATTCTGAGGTACTTGTGGTCAACAGAACATCGTTATACCTAAAACGCCAGATTATTCTGCAAGCCATCAAAAAGAATTTCAACACAATAATATTATTTTTAAGCATCGAGTAATCTTTTTACTCTATCGCATCTATCTTTTTTGTCAACAGATTTTATGACGCAAGAGTTTTTATTCCTTGTTTGTTTGACATGTGATATGATTTTACCATATCTTTTTGCAGCAGTAACTCTGTTTTACTGAATGATTTTATTGTCTAATTTTTAATTAATATGACTTTTAATTGAGAAATTTATCAGATTCGTAAAATAAAAAAATGTAAAAAAACTTTACAATATAACTAGGAGCAAAGAATATTAAAGCAAATAAACTGAAAAATTGTACAAATTTTGTTAATTTTCAGTTGATTCCAATAAATTTGAAACGTCTGTAGATATAACTTTTGAATTACTAAGACCTATTTAAAAGCAACTTTTCCAATAACATTTTATAAAACTAATAAAAACTGTGATTTATCATTTTCTTTACTGGATCGAGCACCAGCAGAAAGTTTGTATTAATACAAACTAGCTGTGTGTCATGCAAACAGTCTATAAGAATTTATGGCTTTTGGCAGAAAAAAACTTTAAACTCAAGAATATTTAGTCAACTTGCTACTGTGTGGTTACACACTCAACCTTTCAAACAACTTCATATTTGTTGAGGAATTTTTTATGGGAATTTTTAGTGTTTTTTGACATTTAGAATTTATATTTAGATTATATCATTTAGTAAGGAAAAAGAGATGAAATACTAAATTTTTGTTACCGCTGTTGTTGCAATATCTACATCAGTAAATTGTACTTACCACTGCTGTTGTTATAGTATTTACACCAGTAAATTGTACCTACCACTGCTGTTTCTATAGTATTTATATCATTAAATTTTACTTACCGCTGCTGCTGTGGGATCTACATCAGGAAGCTTGTAAAGATCAATCAACTGTAAAATAAAAATATGGTCTGGCAGCTTTGTCAGCAGGTCTGCACACCTACTCTAAATTAGGTCATGATTACCATTGACCTATTTAAGTTTAAACGGGTCATGGAAGTTCACTTCATGCATCATAGATTTGGTTAAAAAGGGATTTATTATTCTACTATTCAGAAACCAAATTAGCGTATTTTAATTATTCACCCACTAATGGCATGATTGGTTTGACGTATACCAGTCGAGCTTAATGCTAATACCGTAAGTTATTACTTGCGGTTATTAATATATGAAGGCTTGAGCACATTAACGGTTGGCATAGCAACAAGAAGACAAAATGTTTTGAACAATATGTCACGTAGATACTGTAGCTATTGGCAAGAGCGTTTGACATGCGCCAACAGGTTCTCGTGTAGCAACCAATACTGGCTTTGCTCAACCGTGTCAGACGTTGAATTAAGCTATAGCTTAATCCAACGGAAGTTTATTTGTAGAAGTTGCTTCAAGATACTGCCAAGGCAAGATAACTACAGTTTTAACTTTTTGCACCGACGATAAAACAAAAGTCAGGATATATATGTGTCATAGGATTTTGCAATGTTTTTAGTTTTTGTATTTAATATAAATAGCGTGCGTGTCATAAAATTAGCCTTAGAGACTTTAAAACTTTTTGCTACAGTTGTTGGGTTTTAGCCTGAAAATAATTCTTCAGATATCTCTTTATGCATGTCTTTAGTGGTTGTTTTTCTATAATATAAACAAAAGTATAAATTAGATGATAACAATTTTTTTTAATTTATGTATATTTTAAAGAAAGCTGCCATATATGTAAAGCGTGTATTCGGTTTCATACATAGCATCAAAAATACACATGTACACATGATTTCAGATATGTTTGTAGCGATGTTGAACAAAAACAAATGAAAAGGACTGTTTCCCATACCTCAGACTCTAAGACATCTAGTTTGTTGAGGAGATATGTGGCAAATATGGCTCCAGAAATCACAAATGTTGTAAAAATTGTGCAGGATATGGCTATGGAGACCTTGGACATCTTTGTATTCACCATCTAAAAATATTAACAGCATCATAACTTGATAAACAACAAGAATACAAATGAGGAAATTACGAACTTAACGAAACCTTTAATTTATTAAATAATTTTTAAAAGTACACAAATTAAACAAAATATACAAAAATTATTAGAATAAGATTGTGCTTATTATCTAGGGTTTCAGATATAAAAACTCTACACGAATGTTAAATAAGATAGAGTAACTGGCAGCATTGGTGCTGCTTAGTTTTTCAGTTTATGGAGACTATCTTTACAACTGTTTAAACTCTTTACAACTGTTAGGCAAAAATGGATGAACTGACTTTTATAAACTTTGACAGACCACGAAACAACATATAGGAAGGCATCTGACCAGTTTATATTATATATGGAAAGATAGTCATAACTATATTTTGTTTTGGAAACCCAAATATAGTCATTTATGAAGCTAAAGATTTTTGTTAATGCATTTTACTATTTTATTTTGGCCTTTAAGAATTTTTAGAATCAAATATTTCTATTGAAAAGCATTTAAAATGTCAGAAAGTATTAGCTGTACAACATGGACACAGAAAAAACATTGGCTAAGAAAAGAATCGACCTTACCTTGCCAGCACTTGTCCCTTCTGTATTGAACTTAGCCATACAATTTTGAATTTATACCCCAAATAATACACGCCCCTAACAACAAGCCACACCTACCATTCTATCAACACGCCATAAATCATGCCTCCGCAAATCTAATCATCAAACACTTGCCAGAAGTGTGCCTTAACATCTGGTTGAGGTGGCGTGTCATCGTTTGAAACTTAAATTGGCTTTACTGATACCATCGCAGGCTGTATTTATGGCATTTTCTGAAATGATTAATGCGCAATTTGCCGGTGCCTATATTTACATCCATTGGTTTGGTGCAGGTTGGTAAATGTTTTGTGAGAACAGGGAAGAAGCTTGAATTCCAAACTGGTGACAGTTACAGTCACTTGTAGGAAGATAACTCTTCGTTAAGATAAGTGTCACAAGAGAAGCACCTGCTAGAGCTGCCAGTTTAGCAGCTTTTAGTAAAGCGCCTACTAAAACTAAAAATGGGTAAACCGATTAATACAGTTGAAAGTAGGTGTTTCCAAGTTATCGAAAAAGAATGGCACTATTTTTCTTTTAACTTTTGCATTTGCTCGAAATGCTGCTAGCATCAAATAGTTTGTTGGTATAGGATGTGGTTGTATATGCTTTCTAAAAAATGTCTTTTAAAGATTCCCCTAAGTCTTTTGACAAACCTTACTCTAATACAAGTAATTTCAAATGCAGCTCACACGAATATCATCAAACACTAACCAGTTAGTTTTTTTTCTCTGCGACAATGCAGTATTTTTCAATTCCAAGTAATTATGTATCAAGAATCTCAGATTCAAATTATACAATTACTCGGCGTTGCACGAGTAATAAAATAGTTACACACTGAATTTGAGTAACTTACCTGGTAAGCTAGTAAAGGTAGGCTCACCTTTACTAAAACAAATGCCGTGTTTGCAGACGACTTGATAATCGTTTCGTTACTCGTAACTGCCAATCGTGCAAGCATCGAGCGCTTTAAGTATTTTAACCGATGTAATGAATATGTTGACTATTGTAAACAGTTGTGCTCAGTTGGACACCTGGTCTAGTGGTTAAGCTAACCGCCTCTAGATCTGGAGGTTTTGAGATCCAATCCAGTGCAATACAAATTTTTCATCGATATATTTTAATCAGTGTAACTGGACACAGGGATGAGAACAAAAAGACCAACCAAAAGATAAAAGAACTGTGAGATTTATATATATAGATGTGATAAGTGCTGCGAACAATCCACATCAAAGTGGTTATCCAAAACTTGGTTGAGTTACATTCAAACTTAGTTGAACAAATCAAATCTCCTCTCAAAATGGAGTTTGAACTTGTTGAACATTCGATGGTGTGCCAAAACTGGAGACAAGAAGCTTTCACGTTTGTATGGTTCAATGTGTCGGAGGAAAGGTTGATTGACATAGTGTGGTTAAGGAGCATTAGGAAACTAAGTTTATGTTATGCTGAATTTTTTGTTTGATTGACACAATTCTAAATTTTTGGCTAATTTCGTCAAAAGCTGTAACAAATATGGCTTTCTCAATAAGTATCAGAACAATTTGTGTTCATAATTTTATTTTCTGTCAAGAACTAGGACTATAATGTCTTATTGATACTGAAACTCTCATGCCATTAACTGTTTGCTATGCTTTCACCACATGGCGACCAACATTTGGCATAAAAAATTGTCACTGGTTGCCACAACATTGCACAGCTGAATCTGCTACATACCATTGTTCCATCAAATATTCGCTAGTAAAAGTACTATCTAGGTACATAGATGGTTCTGCATAATTATGATTGTAAGCTGCAGATGGTGTAATATAATGGACTGCAATTAGCATCTCTCACCTAATTTTGACTACAGCTCACTACTTATAGCTACTACTATCAGAAAAAATTATTTATATCAGATGCTACAATTTTTTCTATCAAATGCTATATATTTAACCTAAAATCTACCAAAGTGCAATATTATTATGATGCATAAAGCCAAAAATATGACAAATGAGAACGCGTAAGAAATATTCTGATTGGATGGCAATGTATTCAGACTAGTTTCTGTAGATCAAAAATAATAATACAGAGGAGACAAATCAGAAATGTCATATTTTCGTCTATCCTGCTAAAATTGAATTGTAGACCTGTGTTGAGTATAGCTCTATTAACCAGCACTCTTTCATATGCATGTCACCGAGACAAACTGAACTTAGGTTCAAAGGCTTGTTTAATAAAATGCTGTTTTTTTTGTACCTAAATATAGTGACCAGTGATTTATTAGCCATTTTGATGCCAATGATAGTCGCTAAGTAGGCAAAAAAATTATTTTTTGCTTATATATATTTTTAGTCTGATTGATTTACATGTAAGTATAAAAAAGAGTTTTTCATGTTGAAATGAAAGAGAATTAGATTAGCTAAAATGTCAAAACTGAATTACCTCGAACTATTTAGATTTAGTTATACCAATAAAATCATTATATATGCTGCCAGCTCTTTTTTAGAAATCTGCAAAAAAACTCCTTTTGAACCAAAATTGAAAGTCATTGAGAATCATTGTGTCGTCGAAAAGTCTCACAGTTTTTATGATTCTATTTCTGACAAAAACTGAACATCGAATAAACGAATCAGATATCTCCTACAAGCAGGATACATCTGTGGTCTGAATTCTACTACCATCATTTAGGTTTAATAGAAGATGTCTGACCTGGTCACATGTGAACTCAAGTCTGGACAAACAAGGATAAAAGCTTTATAAATTACTAAAGATAATATTTGAATTTAACTCTCTAATACCTGTTGGTGCCGTGTCAACTCAAAATGGAAATGGAGTAGAAAATAAAGACAATCCTTCTGAAAGACTTTGGCAGGTGCTTGTCTTGGCCATTTCCACTTGATCAGTCTAAAGTCTGTCACTTACGCTACATTGAGTTTCAATAGATGCAGTTGTGTATGGATTGGGTGTGGAAATTGGCTGATGATAAAATGGTGTTCAAAAGGTCAATGGATCAACATTGCTGGCTACTCATCAGAAGAAAAGGAAGTTTTCTAGTTGTAATGAACATGGGATTTAGTGATAGTGATGACTAAGAGTTTCAATTTTCTAGCTTACTGACGAAGCTGTGAGAGAAGAATGAAACAAATGAACTTGTAAAAGGTTTTAGCAGATTTTATCAAAAAGTATTTTCTTATCAATATTATTAATGATAAAAAATTATTAATATTATATAATTATTATTAATAATTATTGCGCGATTATTTTTTATGTTTGAAGTGATTTGATTACCAGGATGGTTCAAGATTAAAATCGATAAAACTTGATCGCAGTTAAAATGCTCAGATCAAGCGAAAATGCGCTGCTGACATCTATGGTTGCAAAGAGGTTGACAAAATAAAGATGCGTAATGCTGCAACTTGAACACAATAGCTGTTATCAACTATAGCTACGATAGCAACTAGTTGCAGCATCTTGCTTGTATATTTCTTCTGAGTGTTTTAATCGTGATCAAGTTTTGTCGATTTTAATCTTGAAACATGCTGGCAGTCAGATTACCTCAAACATTAAAAACATAAAAAGCAATTGCAAATGATATAAAAGTACCGAAACTTTCTGATAAAATCCACTAAAATTTTGCGCACATTCAACTGAAGCAAAGTTTTTACTATAATAAGAGTTGCATTTGTTTAATAGTCACCTCAGTTGGATGTTAAAAAAAATGATTGCAGGGTACCGGATTCACACTCGGAACCATTTGTTTAATAAACCCACGCATTAACCACCCAACCACTCAGTCTTTCTTGTTCCTGAATTATTGTCCATATATTCATTTAGATTTTTTTAGTAGACCTGCACTCGAATGTTATTTCAGAGAAATCATGTAGCTACTTATTTTCTGGGCTTTATCAGCACATGACGGTCGCTCATGGCACACTAGACTGCCAGGGTACGAGATTTTATTTATTTTAGATGAAACTAAACTTGACTAGAAGTATAAAACTAGATGAAATAGAACTACGTTGGCTGCAGTTAGACTTACTAATTTGTGGTAATCAAATCATTGCATGATGTAAGCTCTCACTAAGTTTTTGAATTTAATCAATGAAGCATTCAATAAAATGAGAACAGAAGTATTCTTTAATGTTTGAAAAAAACTAGTTGATATAGAGAATAACGAGCTGGTGGTCAGCAAATAAAGTGTTAACTTTGTAAGCTTTTGTTGGGAGGGATGGCCGCAAGACCCGAAAACATACGAACATAGGTTTTTAGCCATGGGCAAATTAGTTAGGCTAGGTTTAACCAAAGCTTGTAATTGATTGGACAATATTATTTTAGCTATTACAATATTTATTTCATTCCGTAATTAGCGAATGATTCCATGATTTAAAATGCATTGAATGCAATTGATAGTTTAGGAGATAGTTAAAACAGCATCAATTCTTTCAGTTTTCACACAAACATTAGTTAAAAAGCTTTCCCATTAGTTTCATAATTGACTTGAAAGCAACATATTTCGTAACTCAAAACAGTTAATGTGTTTTACGAGCTAAGGAATCACATTCTCCCCAAATGATTGTACTATATTTTGAAGCTTGGCTTTATTTCGAAAAGGACAACACAAAAAAAAGTAATGTATTTTTAGCATAAATATGTCACTTAAGAATTTTCTTTATATGTGCTGGTTTGATATTTGACAAGGTTGTTTGTCAAGCAGAAAACTAAGTTGCTGCGAATTTCTGCACTTCTGAGAAACCAATTTTTTTTGCATTTCAATGAAACATGCTTTCTGGATTTCAAATAAATATATTTTCTGTGTAAAAAACTGGTTATATAAATCTATATCATCAAAGAAAAACTAAACCGGAGATGGAGCTCAACTTACATGAGTTTATGTTTAATGTACTATCAGCTGATCTTCACATAAATTTTAGGTCAGCGTTTAAAAATATTTGCTGACCAAAAAAATGTAAGGTTTGTTAGATCAACCAAGTTTTAAGACAAGCATCTAACAGCTATAAATATAAAAATATTTAAAAGTTAAAGCCGTTATGAAACACAGTATTAATCTTATAACAACTTGATGTGGTGATATAAAATTGTAAAATATATCTAAAGTAATGGCCACTATTTGTCAACTCATTTGTTTCATCTCTCGAGTTTATATGTAATATGACAGCTAGCTGCTAGGTACGCTGATGAAGCGCCTTAAGGTACATGCCACATAAATAAAAAGGTGTACATTCAGTTCTTGTTATGCTATAAAATGAGGTGGCTCCTTGCATGCCAGCTTAGAAAACAAATTGACTTCCAGATGTCACCAAACTTTGTGACAGGTGTTAACAGGTGTTAGCAGGTGCTAGAAAACTTACTTGGCACCGGTCAGTCACTTTATAATTTATTTATAGAAAAAGAAACACTTTCTGAATCATTTTTATATAACTTGAATGGCACATAGAGTGTGGCTATAAATAAACTTTTTTGATGGTCATGTTTATTTGTGTGTAGCAGCAACCACTCTGTTAAATATTACTGCTGTATTGTGTCGTCCAAATTTGAAAAGAGAGTGCAACATACATTTAGTTACAATACATGTACTTGTTAAAAGTAATTTTCTAAAATTCATGTGTAAGTAATTCCTTGAACATCATGTATGGATGTCTGTTTAGCTTACCGCAACCAGAGACTGTGTGTGCTTTTAAGAGCACTGTTGCACAGACAACAGCTTTGTGGTTGTGGATAGACACGCCTGAGTCCAGCAGCGAGGGAGACGTACCCAGTTACAGAGAGCATTTTAAGTTTGGATGTCATTCCTGTCACCACAAGAAGAATTTTTTGGGAATTGATGCCCAACCTGTTGTTTGCAGGACAAGCGTGCTAGACCCCTGGATCATGGCTGCTTTCACATTTATAGTTTATAACAATGTAAAAAAAATATCGAAAAAATAACAATAGGAATAATTGCAGCAGTGGCTATCACTTTCATTTTCAGGCGTTTTTTGTAAAATCACCTTGTTACAAAAACCGATTGAGCAAACTTACTAAAGTATAAAAGGATTTTTAGAAAGTGAAGCAGACGGCTCAACGAAAAATACAGTAGACTGAGTCTAGCTTGAAAAAATTAGCTCTGAATGGTAAAGCACGGGCTCGTCTTTCTTGACCTTCTCTCATAGCTTTGCTTTATGCTTTGCATCATCAACAAAAATGACAAAAACAAGCAAATGTTCAGCAACAAACTATCGATCAACAGGCAAATAGCGAGATGCACGTGAAGGTGAACTTCACAAAATTTTAGTAAACTTTATCAAAAAATATTGGTATGTTTCTATCATTGGCAATTGTTTTTGATGTTTGAGGTAATCTGACTGCCGGGATGTTTCAAGGTTAAAATCGATAAAACTTGATCGTGATTCAAACGCTCAGGTCAAGTGATAGTGATTATGACATCTATATTTGCAAAGAGACCGACAGAATAGAGACACATAACACCAACTTTACTGCAATAACTGATATCAACTGTAGCAATGATAGCGACTAGTGACATCATTTTGCACATCTTTTTCTTCTGAGCATTTTAATCGACATGAAGTTTTGTCGAGTTTTATCTTGAAACATCCTGACAGTCAGATCACCTCAAACATCAAAGACAATTGCAAATGATAAAAAAATACTAATACTTTTTTATAAATTCTACTAAAACCTTGCGCAAATTCATCATCAAAAAACAAGGAAACCAATCAGACAACAACAGTATAATTTATAAATACATAAAAAATTGAACCAATGAAGAAATGATTCAGTGACAAGAGAACTAAAGTATTCCTTTATGCTTAAAGCAAACTAGTTAATAGACAGAATTCTGGGATAGGCTACACAACACTCTGAGATAGGCTACACAGCACCCTGGGATAGGCTACACAGCACCCTGGGATAGGCTACACAGCACCCTGGGATAGGCTACACAGCACTCTGGGATAGGCTACACAGCACTCTGGGATAGGCTACACAGCACCCTGGGATAGGCTACACAGCACTCTGGGATAGGCTACGCAGCACCCTGGGATAGGCTACACAGCACCCTGTGATAGGCTACACAGCACCCTGGGATAGGTTACACTGCACCTGAAGCTTCTATCATTGGAAGTTTTAGAGGCAGAAGTGAGCAGAAACCTGAAGCTTGTTTAGTGATCATCTTTGTCCAATGCCAATTTGATGTAGCTATGTTTAGCCAAAGCTTGTAGTTGATTGAACAATAAAATTTTAGCAGGTAAAATATTTCTTGTATTTCATAGCAACTGATCAATTCAGTGGTAATTCAAAATGCAATGAATGGAATCGATCAGAACATCATCAGATGATCAGATTTGGATAAAATCTGATATTATTTGTGGAAAAAATAAAAAAAACTTTTGATTATGGATAAAAAATCTAGTGAAAGGTCATGTAAACTAGAAATCCAATGGCGGTTACTGTAGGCAAATGAATTGTCTAGACGCTTTGGTTGAGACAAGCAACTGATGCAGTCAAAACATATAATGCTGGTTAACACTGTATCAACGTATGTAGGAGTAGTTCCATTGGCGATGACTTGTTGACTGTATGCACCTTAAACCGATGGCATCGCCAAAGCAGATACTTCGGGAAGAATGGAAGCTGTCAAACTTTCCCGATAGCTCACCAGGCATCCACGGCAGCCTGTGCAATGTGTACCCCTTCGAAGATAGCTCACCAGGCATCCACGGCAGCCTGTGCAATGTGTACCCCTTCGGAGATAGCTCACCAGGCATCCACGGCAGCCTGTGCAATGTGTACCCCTTCGGAGATAGCTCACCAGGCATCCACGACAGCCTGTGCAATGTGTACCCCTTCGGAGATAGCAGTTGTTTCGGGGATTGCTTGATGTATATTTTTTTCATGGCAGTTGTTGTGGGATTATTATTTCATCGTTTGTGTGACCACGTTGTATAATGAGTACGCAATGCTGCAGACTAGTCGTTGACGTGTTTGACGGGCTTGGGACGTTGTGAACATTGTAATTACAGACGATCACCGATGTATTGTGGGATCAACTAGCCTATAAGGTTTTCAGCCATACCACATTTGTCAGGTTCAAACCGATTCGGCCAGACGCAGCTGTTTGATTGGACAGCATTTTATTAGCAAATACAACATTTACTTTAATTCTTCAGTTCAAGTGTGATTTAAAATGTAACAAAGGAATTGTGAAACCGTAAGTTGTGAAAGCTAGTCTGCCAGAAAAATTGATACTAGTTAATTGTCCTGATACGCATTATTTTAAGAATTTGTAAGTTTTTAACTATTAAAGACACTCCTATGCCAACTTTTGCATAAAAGAGTAATAAATTACAAAGAAATAAAGCTAAAAAAATTATTGGTTATATAAACCCAAATTAGCTATCAACATCCACGGCAATTAGGCAAACCCTATGAATATATCCTAAGTATGCAGGAAACATTTTCATTGATATTATCAGTACAAGCTAGTGCTCCAATAAATCATTTTACTAGAGCCTACGCCCTTTTACATTCTTAAACACACTAAAAGACAGCTATCTGCACTTCAGCACGTGTTAACACCTCGCTTAAAGGTCTGCCAATTTTTTTGCTGATGTCAAAGATTTTGGAGTGCTAACATACTTAGGCTTGCCAAAGGCTATGGGTAATTAAATGAACTGGAAGTTCGTTGATAGGCGTGTTTGATGAATGTTTTCGCGTTTCACGCTGTATTTGACTTACGGTATTAAAGTTGGCCATGTTCATCATGAAGTAATCTTAAAAATAATTATAAAACAATTATAATCCAAAGGTCAAGGTTAATCTGACTGGTCTGATCATTTTTGGATGCAACCCCACTTATGATATGGTGGTCAACCATTGGGAGCTACTGGCTCGTCATTGGTCAAAACTTTATCAGCTATTCTCAGCCTTAGGACAGCCATCTTTGAGTTATATGAGGTCATGAGGTCATCCATTTGTAGAACTACAGTGACAATGATAATAGAAAATAATCTATTTTATCATTTGTTTTGAAAAAAAATATAGACTCTTTTAGAGTTTTATGGGTCAATTGTAGGCACTTTTTTGATTGGTTAATTATAAGAACTCTTTTTGATTGATTGATTAATTAGAGACACTTTTTTCTATTGGTCAATCATAGGCATTCTGTTGGTTAATTATAGATACCTTTTTTACTTGTTAATAAACCTTGGATTATTTTATTAATCAATTTTTAAAAATTTTGATAACGTCTGATACTTTCCAAAAGAATCTCTCTAGATCTTGTTTCTTATCCAACTCGTGTTTTTTTGTAAAATTGCTCATGTACTGAAGGTAGGCTAGTTGGCAACGAGTTTAGAATAACAATATAAGAATGACAATGCTGGATATGTCTGAGTCCAGTGACTAGAGAACCTTGATGACCGGAGACAAGCCCAGTTGCAGAGAGTAATTTAAAGGTTGACTTGCAGCAAAATTCACATTACATTCACATGGAACCAATTTATTTCTCTGGCGTAGTAAAATGATTTGGTTATTGTTTTGGCGCGTGATGTTATCACCTGAATTGAAAGGCCAAGAAAAGGTCTAATATAAAACTTAAACTTTAAGGTTGATTTGCAACAAAATTCATGTCATTCCTGTCATCACTAGAGGCCTTCTATGTAAATTATTGGTTTAAACCTGCAAAGACTACATGGAACAGCTTTTCAAATTTTACATTTTCAGTTTGATGAAACTTTATGTGTTTTACTAAAACTAAACAATGTTTAGCCTGTTACAGGTTGGTACTTCTAGACACCACCACAACAATGTAGTAATTTATCTAGATTGGCTTCAAGAAAGTATGTGCCGTTGCTTTTGTTAAAATAAAGATAAATTGCTCATCGCGAGTATCAACTGTCGAAAGCTTTCCATTCCTTTTTGGGAATTGAACCATAACTGGTAACTTCTAGGTCAAGAGTTTTAAACCAGAACATTAGAAGCGAAAAAAGCTCTATGTAGGTCAAAGCATCATATTATTTTCCATAAATGGCTGCGGGCTCTAGCACCATCAGATGTGGGCACAGATAGTGTCATTATAAACTGTCTTATTCAGAGACAGGATTATGTGAAAATCATTGTTTTTCAATATGGTTGTCACACAGGCGTTGTGGTAAAAAGATAAAATTGTTTCCTTATGAGTGGTCACAAAAGTTCAAACAATACTCAAAATAGCGTCGCCAAGAAAGGAAACAGCATAATCTCACGATCGATGAATATAAATTATGATCAATGAACAGGTTCATCCATAAAAATTGGCAACCCGCAAAGAGTTGTGTCACCGATACACTTCACGATTTCTATACTCTATCCAACTCGTGACGTTTTGTGTTATCACCTTTCAGCTTTATTCATAAAACCAGGTCGTCAGTTAATCTATTTTTGGAAAATGATTTCATGCTTTGAGATACATAGAGCTTTAGTTTCCTCTAACGTTCTGGTTTAAAACTCTTGACCCATAGATTACCAGTTATGGTTCAATTCCCAAAAAAAATGGAAAGCTTGCGACAGTTGATACTCGTGATGAGCAATTTATCTTTATTTTAACAAAAACAATGGCACATACTTTCTAGAAGCCAATCTAGAAATGACCTTGACCTAGAAATCAGGTTTCAGTTCCCAAAAAGCAATGGAAAGATTTCAATAGCTGGAACTCGCGGTAGCCAATTTATCTTCATTTTTTCTAGAACAATGATACGCACTTCTTAGAGGCCATTCTAGATGCATTAATACATTATTGTGTTGGTCTCTAACAGTAACTATCTGTAACAGGCTAAATAGTGCTTTAGTTTTCATTAGAAAAAATAAAGCTTTCTTCGAACTAAATATCTAAGATTTGAAAAAGCTATACCATCCACCCTTTCCAGGCTTAAACCATTGCCCTGTTTGCAAATGCGGTCATCCACGAAAAAGCCGCCATCTTTGTAGAAAACGATCATCATTCTCTTGAATAATAGCATTGTTCGGTGTTGTTTTGATACTAAAATAAAAAATTTGCAAACAAAAGCATTGTTTGCAATAATTAATTGCAGAAGCTTCGTGTTTTTAACGTTAAAAGTTGTCCGTAAAGATGGCAGACAACGATAGAATGACAACACGAAAAAAAGAAGGATATTTTACATAGCATGCTTCTGGTGATGACATCCAATCTTAAATTACTTTCTGCAACTGGGCATGTCTCCGGTTGTCATGGTTTCTTTGCCACTTGGCCCAGACATGTCCAGCCTAGATTACAGAGTTATTGTTTATGTAACAATGCTCTTTAAAAACAGACAGCTTCTGCTGGCTGTTTACCATTTAGATAAGCAGACATACATGCACTTGATATTTGAAGGGCTGCTCAAACACAACTTTCAATGGTTACAAGATGTCTAATCTGACAATATTTAGAATCGTTAAAGCTTCTGAAGAGATCAGTTATCACTTATCTTCAACAAGGAAAACAACTAACTAAATGCATTTCTCATACTTCCTTAATCTAATCTCGGTAGGTTATTATTTAATCAATTTGGTTGAGATTAGCTTCAAAAGCAGAACAACACTATCCGATGCATTACTCAAACAAATGTTCCCATAATCCTTAGCTAAAACCATTTCTCATCTAGTTCAACCTCTATTAATGTGAGTGAGCACTGCTTCATAAATACTTAGCCAATCATAACCTAGCTTACACTAACGACAAAAACAGATTTGTCGACATCAACTATGCATTGCTCAAACAAACGTTTCTATAATCCGTGATTATCCAAGAACTAAACTCACTTTACGCAGTTAAAGGGTGGATGACAGGGTCTGACCACAACTAATTATCTCTGTGATTAAGCTAGAGCAGTTATCGTAGGAGGGGATTTGATTACAGACACGGTTTCATGAAAAAGTAATTACAGAGACGTCGCAAAGGTTTAAAGTGACAAAACTTTTTCAATTAGATTACTGTAAGAGAATTAGTAATATATTCAGGTTGTCACAGGTTGACAATCCTGATGAACCAGCGATCAACGTTAGAGTTAGACGGGTTGACCTTAAATCAAAGGTTAAATTAAATCAATTGCCCACCTGAATGGAAAATTTGGAAAATTTTGGATTTCACGGGCTATTAAAGAAAATTTGGCCCTCTGAGATTGATTCGGAAATTGCCAAAAAATAGCCACACCTTTTTAAATCAAAACGCATGATAATCAGAAAAAATTGTTGATTAAAAGGGTTTAAAAATAGAAGAGCTAAAAATAAAATAATGACAAATAAAAATAATAATATTGTCAAAATCTTGAAATTTTGCTATCGACCTGACTTGACTTTGGCGTGACAGCCAATAGAATATCACACCCAAGCATCATATTCCTTAAAGGTTGACTTGCAACAAAATTCACATTACAGTTATTTGGTATCAAAAAACTCACCATGTCTTACTCTGCTGTGTTGTAGGTGCAAAATATGTGGAAATGTGATTACAAGATCTTAAAAGCTCAAAAACAAACAGTTAATCGCAGCCAAACGAGACTGCCGTAGTTTGGATTCGCTTTCCCAAACGGCTCAATTAGGACGTAGTTGTGAGAGATGGTTTCTGTTTACACTTTCATGCAACCTCATTCGTCGAAATATTTTCACAAATATACTTCACGCATTCAAGAAAACCAGGTCCATTGTCCTTACGCATCTGTTTCATCATCATTGTAATGCTGTCATTTTGAACACTGATATTTCGATATCCACTGTAAAAATTCAATTAAATTTTTAACCTTAGCTCGAAGGAGTGCATATCATCCTCTGATAAACATGACGAGCCTGTTAGCCACCTGCGATAGTTGAAAAATGCTGCAGAAATTATTTGTGCTGTTTGGCAGGAAGTATGAGTCACATGATCAGATTACGACTAGATGATTAGACCAAGCCGAAACAAAACTGTAAAGTAGCGAGCATCTATATTTGATACGGGGTTTTTCGGTAAAACCCGAAGTGTTTGTGCTTCTTATTGGCCTTTCAATTCAGGTGATAACATCACCTGAATTACAATTACAATTCGAATTACAACAAATTGAAATTGTTTTGACATCACATGTCAAAACAATAACCAAATTGTTTGACTTCGTCAGAGAAATAAATTGGCTCCAATATACTGCGATTAACTGTTCGTTTTTTAGCTTTTAAGAGCTTGTAATCACATTTCAACATATTTTGCACCTACAACACAACAGAGTAAGACATGGTGAATCTTTTGATACTAAATAACTGTAATGTGAATTTTGTTGCAAGTCAACCTTTAAGCTTTGGAATTTTGCTATGAATCTGATTTGGCTTTAGCACTCTGAATTCTGGGCTCAAAATAATTCGATGAATTGTTTTCTTTTCTTATCCTCCGCCTGAGTAAACTCAATTGCATAGCTTAGCTTTCTTTTTGCACTTTTAGTGTAAAAAAATTACAAAATTTGGATCACTCTGTGCATAATACGGTTCCAGTCTAATTCCAAAGTTTCCAATTGATTGGATTATTATTTCTTCAGATATCGCTGAAATACCAAGAGCATTTCTAACCGACTGAGAAACCAAAATGGCTGCTAACAGAATATTAGTTTCTGATGACAGAAATATTGAAACGCTTAGTAATGAAGGATCAGAAATAGACAAAGCTGAAAAGCTTCTTCTCATCAGCAACAAGAGTTTTACACTAAAACTATATGTTTTTCTATTCATAACAAATACGCGCACTCTCTAACTCGATGATTGCGTTTTTTCAGTTACATCCAAAACATCACATCTTTGAAAGAGTGTGAAAAAGAAATTGTTTACTCTAATTGATTTCGGTTGTTTTCTTCAAGCTTAGAGCTTCTTTAGTATAATCTGTTCAAAAAAAATTGCGAGATTCTAAATGCTTTCACAGTTGATGGAAACTTGTTAATATGGTCTAAAATCAGGAGACCTGCTTGTATTTACAAAACTTGACTTCAAAGAGTTATCATGACAGCCAATAGAATGTTACCTCATATTCCTTTAGCTTTCACAAGTACAACATTGGCAACTAGTTAGTACCAAAGACAAAGTGTATTCACAACTTAGATATAGAACAAGGCAAGGTTTGACATGTATGGGCCAAAAATTGATAGAAATTTAGATCCTATATATCAGAAAGTTCTTTGTTAGATAGTGCAACCTCGTGTCATATAAGAGTCCATTGCAACAGCTCAGATACATTAAGCACAAAAAATGAAGCTGGTACATCTGCTCGTGTCGTTATCCCCACAACCGCAGAATCTTATATACCACTGTATAATCTCGTATTATAACTAAATTATATCTCTATTTATGGCTTATGTTGTCTGTTAACAGTAAAATAAAAAATTTATAATGTCAGGAAATTCTAGGAAAAATGATAAGTTCAACTAACAAACTAATCTTTTTACATATTTATTGTTTTTTGGACATATTATATTACCTATAATAGCTTACACACCCATTGATTTTGTACCAGCTTGTACACGGTGCAAAAATTTATTTAGTTTTGAGTTTTTGGTCCACTTTTGTCTTTGGCCTTGATATTATCAATACCTCATCTCAATTTATATACATATGTTAGTCTTGCATGGACTTTTAGAATCTTGCTTTATACCATGTACTAGTACAACAAAGTTCGAGGAAAGCTTAAAACATTTTATGTGACCATGGTATAGCTCACCAGACACATTCCTTGTTGTGATGTGGTTTTATGTCTGACTTTATTCAGCATTCTTAGAATACTTAATGGTAAAGACTACCTGGTTGTACCACCCAGCAGCTCTGTAGAATAGCAACATTAATTCTACTTATTAGCAGTTTAAATGTGGAATAGTAAGTACTAACCAGTTGGTGGTATTTTCGATGAGCGCATGCGTTGCTCGGCAACAGCAAGGAAACATGCTGGAGGCCGCCGATACATTAGATATATATAGATGTTTTTCATAGACATAAGTGTCTGTTCTAATAGAATTGCAATGTAAGATATCGATTTACAAAGTTACAGATCTAATAACGCTGAAGAGAAAAGTTATTTCGTAGGCTATTATGAACTTGGCGGATTTAGGTTTTAACTTAAGACAAAGTTAACAGGAAACTTTTATTTATTAAGTTAACAAGAAACTTTATTTATTAGTCATACTTGTGTAACCTAAATTTTGAAATAAGATATATAACTAATATGAATAATATAAAGTAGCTGGGGAACGAAGCCCTAAAACATCAAGAAATCCCATTTTCTCATTGCGTGTTAGTCTGCATAAACGTTATGAGTTTCCACATTTTTTGGCCGATTCCGTCCAGACTTCACACGCAGATATTTCGTGCTTTTCATCAGGTGCTGAAAATATTTGGTTCTAAAACTTTATTTGGCTCTTGAAAACCAGCTTCTTAAAATCTCGCCTGCAGGCTATCTGATTAGAATTGAAGTAAATCATATGCTGCAAAAATGAAAATATCTACGCCCAGACTTTAAAATAAATTCGGTGCACTTGAATTTTTATAAAAATTTTATAGAAATATCATCATGATGGAACAGCAAATATTTTTATACAATAAATAAAATATACTACCCTTTATTTAGGCTACTTGCCAATTGGTTGTTTTTCCTATGCTCTCTAGAAGTGTTCTGCAGTGGTCATTTTCATAAAACTTAGTGCTGTGAAAAGTTTAGAGTCGCCTCAAACAATTGTTCAAAATCATATGAGTCCATTAATATTCTTTGTCAAAAGTAAAATTCTACAAATTCTTTATTCGATTACAGACCCGCTTATCTGCCAATTTTAGCAAGAAAAAATGTAACAGCAATTAGCCAAATGTTTTATTACGTATTTAAAGTAGCGCTGTACTCAATTAATTTCTATATTTTCTCAATTTTTGAAATTATACAAGGAGATATGTCAGATATAAAGATGCCCTTGGATGAATATTACACTGTATGTTGGCACGGACAGGTGAGCAAAGGAATGCAAAGATTCAAACTGTCGTGGTAGAATGCTAACGGCCAAAATAATGGGGAAGGTTGGATTAGCTGCTGAATAATCTATAATCTATTGTATAACCTACTAGCTATTTTTATTGTTCATTGATGTAGACAAGTACCTTTGAAGACTTGAAAATTAATATTATTTATTTCTTCACTGCATAACCATTTTGACTTATATAAACTTATGAGAATATTGTTTATCGGTATTTGGAATAGCAATGGCATCTGTGGTCGACTATTATAGCACAGGAATACTAACTAAAATAGAGTTCCTTATTTCTATTGAATTTCTGCAGGTTCTGGACAATTGGTCTAAAAACCATTGGACCAATTTCAATTGGTCCACAGCAAGCACTAGCATCAAAGCAATATTAGTACAATTCCAGTTGATCGAAACTTATCCCAAGAATATATTGAACATAAATTATCATGTAACAAGTTGGTAAAAACAATTCTGAAGTGGAATTAGCACAAATAGAGCTTGGCTTATTACTTTGATGTTGAGTCTGAAAGTTTATATACGACGTACATTTTATATATTATATCAATTTTACATGTTATGCAAAAATTTTATTGTTTATGTATGTCATGGTGTGATATGGGCAACTGCAAGCATGATCAAGGAGCACATGCTTCTCTTGTTTTTCATGAGACCAAGCACCTGCTGGGTTCGTGTTCCAGAGTACACCATATGAAATATGATATGTACTGGCTTGCTAGTAATTGCAAGCACTACTACAGGTAACTATCGGGTTCAATAGAGGCTACGTGTAAAGTTTGCAAAAACTTAGTGAGGGAAAGTGCATATATGTCACATTTTGGATAGAATTACGTACTTAGTTTCCATGCTTCCATGCTTTCAATGCATCCATTTACAAATTTAACTGTCTGCCACTGCCAGCCATTTTACTGATAATTGCTGAGTTTGCCGCATGGTAAACTTTTTCAATTTCAAATACTATCTAGAAAACATTTTTGTTAAATATTTTATGTTGCCAAAATGTTAACGAATAGAACAAAAAAGTTGTAATGCAGCTATATATATACATCGTGCATTGCTAAAACTATGATTATTATGAATCTATTACAATCCTCTAATATTATTGGGTTTCCATGCTTCAAATGTATTTGGAGTTTTTTCCACTTCGAATCATAGAAACGGTAAAATCTGAATAGACTCGACGTCATTTCACTTCGCTAAATTTGTACGAAGGAATTCGCAGTGAGACTCCTATTTGAGGTTACAGAAACACTCACTGTGGATGGATCCAAATTAATAATACCCAGTCAAGCTCTCCCCAGTGGAGGTAAAAAGATTCAGCGCATTTCATCACACTGCCACGCGGGTATATTATAACTACTATTGTCAACGATAGGTTGCTCATACGGTAATGATGCGATAATTACCTTTTTTTTATTTTATTACCTTATTCATTAAATTACTGAACCTACCATTTGTACCTACTGATTCTCACTGCACTGGTGCCAACCTGTTCCAAGGCTTAACTCTTCTGGCATAAAAAAAAGATTTTTTACTAAAAACGATTGTCGTTCATGCGACCTTTGAAGTAAGACCGGTTTAGCAAGTAGTAAATTCTGTTTTGTAATATTGAGGGATATTAATGTTATTAATAATAAAGAATATTTTGATCAGGTATCTTGGCTGAGTTAGTGTAACAAGTGTATGAAGCGTGAATTAAAAAGTGACCGTGACCTGAAAGCGAGTCTACTTTAACAAGTTCTGTTTTGAGGAGTCCATCGCTAATCTTGTAAAATCGATAAAGTGCAACTCTGAATCGCTGAAACGTTAAGATGTGAATTCATTGTCCTCTATAGGTGATCTTAAAACTATCGTATTAAACAGTTAATATTGCAAAAGGTTCTCATAGCAAAAGCTGGGTGGATCTTTGGAGAAAAGACAGTTTACAGATACTAGTGCCATAGCGATAAAATATCATCAGATGTATCAATAAAACTCAAGAGTGTTTGTGCACATAGCTTTGAGCACAGTCATTCAGAAACACCTGAAGGAGGTAATTTAGAACAGGTGTTACTCTGTCTGGCCAGCAGGTGAAATGTCATGCGTTCAAATCCAGTATAACAACTAGCAACTTAGTGACAGATAGCTACTTATCAAATTACTGATAGGTTTATGTCGGTATTGCTTGAAATGTTTGCAGGATAGCATAGGTATAGACACTCAACCGACCGCTTGAAATGTTTGCAGGATACCATAGGTATAGACATTCAACCGACTGACCGCAACATGAACAAGGACATGTACATAAAGGTGGACATGGATGTAGCCTGGTTATGGTGGGGAATGTGGACACGGGCATGAACATGGATGTAGACATGAGTGTGGGCATGGGTCTGTGCAAAGATGTGGTCGTGGCCATGAACATGAGTGTGGAAATATATATTAACACCTAAATCACATCTACCGGTGATGTCTAAGTATGTATTGTATTTTTTAGCAAGTTTTAGCTGTTAAAGTACTCTGGGAAACTTCAACAGAAGGGACAAATGATTTCTGGATCCCAGGCTACTTATAGATTTAAGCAGCCAGATAATTTCAAAGCTGCGCTTAGAGATAAAAAAAAACAGATAAAAATAAAATAAACTTTTAACAGGTTTGAACCTCAGGACTTTCTTTTGGTAGAACAATACTCTAACACCTGCCCAGTCACTTCCTTTGCCATAGTCTAGAATAACTGTGAAAATAGCTATTCTCTGCTCTTTATCGGCACACCTGATGATCTCTAAGGGCGTACTATGTAAAGTGCCAGGGTGCTAGTAATAATTTAAATAATTAACGTACTTGTGTGCATAATGTCAATTGTCAGCTTTATTATTGGTTGATGAGCTCATTTGTAGAACAAATTGTCAACCACAAACATCAGCGAAAAGCTAATAAGGAATTATAGACGAGTGTACACACATCTTAACCTTGCACCTTAAAGCCGATTAATTTTAGGCAGTGACCACAACTCAAATAGATTCTTGCGGAAGGTTCTGGGCACGTCCATAACCACTGTCATTTAAACTTGGATTGTGGCCGAGTAAAGAGTGCAGTAGAGAATTATGTTTAACAACGTGTGTAATTAGAGTCTTGAGGAAAATGTTGGCACTCTTAAAACTGTCCCACCCAACAAGTTATGCAATTATCAATTACGGCTGTACATAACTTGGAAAGCTCACTCATTGGTTTAAAATAGCTTTGGTTCCTGATGGCTGGTTCACACTATATCCCCGTATGTTGACGATGTCTTTTCACCGGTTATTTTTCGACTCTGTGTGCCATAAACCGATTGCATATTCGAGACAACGCGGATATGTGAAGAAAGATTGAAACCGTCAAATATTCCTAATAGTTTGCCGAGCATCTACGACAACCAGTACAATGCGCACCATGTTGATTGGCTATCGCTTGATCTGTTTTCTTCAATGAAAATTGCTGCGAGACGATTATTTTGTCACTTCTGCGAGTGCATCGTATAATGAGAATGCTAAGCTTTGAACTATTTGCTGATGTAAGCCCGATTGGGTTTGTGATATCATGAACATTGTTAACATGAAAATTGTTAAGGCAGACCAGAATTGAAGTATGGCGGGATTACCGTTGACATAAAACGATATAGTGAGAACTAGTCCTGACACTGATGTGTAAAAAAACAAACTTTTTCAAATCTTATCTTATAAATATTTGAAGTTGGTACAGTCAGAACACAGGTCTTTGATGATACAAAGTTTTACCAATGTAAAAATTTTATTTAGTCCTTAACTTTTAGGTTTAAGCAATTATTCCTTTCTTGAAGACCATGGACAGCAGATAAAATATATAGACCTAATATAAGCAAATCTGTCTGATGCATCCATCTGGTTTATCCATTCTTTTGTCCGATGGAAGCCACGTCTGAAAGCTAGAAAAAAAGATGGCATCATTCAGGAATTGAACTCGGAAGTTTTAGCAGCGCATCCAGCCAGGCATACTATCATTTGCAACACTCTACCACCTTGTTGACATTTTAGGATAATTGTACACATAGTTATTACCCGATCTTTCACGGCACACCGGACTACCAGGGTAAAAGTCTATATTACTAAATACCACTTTGTCATTGTGCTTGTCTGTTCGTCTGCATGAACGCTATGCGGTTCTGTGGTTTTTGGCTGATTTCATCTCAACTTCATACGCATGTGTTTCATGCTTTCCACTAGTTAGTCAAAAATAATTGGTTTCAAACTCCACCTGATCCCTAAGAACCAGACACTTAAACACCCACCTGCTGACTATCTGATTAAAAATGACAGAATTCTCAGGGCATCATCTCGCTTATTGCTAGTTGTATTCGAATGCTTTAGTCAATAATATTGGCCAGAATTTTATAAAACTGAAAAAAATTGATTGATTTACTATTTTAAAAATTCGTTGTCATTTGCGCATAAAATAGTTTATCCTTTTGTTAAAATACTGAAAACTGAGCCTCTTAAAATTGATGAAGTCACTGCTCTAAGCTAAGTGATGAAATAGCATATAGGCTACTACTGATATAAAGAATAATTATAAAAAGTTCTGTAAGGACCAAAAGGTTTCATATAATTATTGCATAATTGTAATGCATTTTTATTATAATTAATTTTATTTGTTGCTTCATTTTTTGCTCAAAAATCAGTGACTAAAAATTCATATACACAGTTATATGGTTGTATTTTTAGTTTTGATGATAGTGTCATATGAGAACAAAACGTACTTGGTTATTGATTGGTTATTGATTGATTATTTGCAGCGATTGATAGCTGAACCCTTTTCCAAGTCTGTAAAACCAAGGCACCATTTCAGCTTATTGAGTTCCACAAGCAGGTGCTATAGCTAAAGGTTAGCAAGAAATCAGTCCTCATTCTTGACCCTGTTTCTATCTAAAGATCAATGGTAACTAAGGTTGTCTAACCAGATGTAAATCCCTGGAGCTCAGTATTGCCTGAATAAGTGCATTCTGGCAGCTGACCAAAAGTTTATTATAGATAAAAAAATTCTCACCGATTGTTTTTCACCAAACTGTTCGAAGATAGGAATCTTTCACAAGAATTAAGCTTCTAAACATCCATGTTTTGTGATATTCACACTGAAATATTTCTTGTGTCCATTGTGAGCGGATTTAGTAACCCTTTGAAATGTACATGTCGCATGTTATGGGGTATATATTTGCATCTTCGCATTACATTGCAGATTGAGCTTCTAAAAAGATTCACGTGAATTCCTGAACAGCTTGCTCATTCCCTTATTTATGGTTGCAGTCCTGTGAACTTGTCTATTTGTAATCAATTAATCAAGCCTTCGTCTGCTTCTCACCATTAGTTATAGAACAAGCGTTCACTAAAGCTTATGCTGCCCTGGCTGAGTACCTTGGTTCAGACATGGTCTCGTGGCCTAGGGGGGTCTAGATCATCTGACATGCAAGCAATAGGTTTGGGGTTCAATTCCTGCAAAAGGCCACTAGTGGTGACAAAAATGATCCAACTTTAATTTGATTAATCCAACATCCAACTTTAATTTGTTCTCTGCAACTCGGCATATCACCAGACGTCGAGGATCCTTTGTCACTAAACTCAGACATGTCCAACCAAAATAAGAGGCATTGTTTGTACAACAATGGCTGCGACTAACTGTTCGTTTTTTAGCTTTTAAGAGCTTGTAATCACATTTCTACATATGTTGCACCTACAACATAACAGAGTAAGGCATGGTGAATCTTTTGATACCAAATAACTGTAATGTGAATTTTGTTGCAAGTCAACCTTTAAGCGTTTTCCTTTCGGCCTTCATCGTTGATTATGTGAACCGCAAACGAATGGCAACGTGGAAATGTCGAGAAAGTTTGCAGCTATCAAACTTTCCCAATATTTCGCTGAGCATCGACCACCGCTTTTCAAATGTGAACCTCTTCGGGGATGGTAATTCGCAGTCGCGGATGGCGTGATTTATTTATTTTCGTTTATGATGATCTCTGCAAGACTAGTACATGTATTTGATTCCAGGATGCTACAACAAAGAAGTTGTTTCATAAAAATTTAAAAACAAAAATTCAGGGTGTAACTTTATTGTTGTCAGCAATTCCTCGATATACAAGTTTTTCTGCTTGTTAGTGTTCTTCCGAGATCGGCAAATCTTGTCACAGAGGGTAGGGGTAAATATGTAACTAGGGTCAAGGCTGAACTCCTGTAGCTTATGCTATGCTAGCTTATGCTACAGGAGTTCAGCCTTGACTAGTATGGACTGTTAAAAAGGCAAAAATAACAAAGTGAATTCGGTTTAATGAATTTACTATATTAAAAATATGGGAAGCCCTTGAAAGATGTTTTTAGTTGTTTCAATTCAATCCAGAACAATTTAAAATTTTCTAATTCTCAAATTCAAATTTTCAAATTATCAACGGGTCATGCTGCCAGTAAAACAGCAATGCTGTTTAATGTATATATTTTCCAACTTTGAAATGGCTGCTTCTTCGTTCAGATTTTTCCATTTCGAAAAAACCGCGGCAAATGGTGTTTCCCGGTTCAAAGTGTGTTGTGGCCATTTGGTCATTAGGTGTGACGCAGGAGCGATTATTACTGGATGCTTTTTCTAGCAGCACCGATGATCCTTCTGCGGTTCGAACTGCTAACCTACTGATTGCATGCTGAACGTACTACTAAACTGCTGAACATACTGCTGAACTACATACTGAACCAGACCTGCTCCCTTTCTCTTGCTTTTAGGCAGGTTTCAAAATTCTTTGCAACAAACTTTACATAACCAAATTGGCATGTTCCTTATACCAGCTATTTATCAAATTCGATGCTTTTACGATCGGGGCGGCAAGCTTTAGACGATTGTTATCAAATGGCAAACTTCTCGAGCTATATATGAAGTTAAAGATCTCTTATGGCTTCTTCAAGACTAATTTCATGGTGTCGTGTTTAGTAGACACAGAGCCAGTTTATCCAAGATGATAGTTTCAATTACTTTATATCTTTACTCGCATCTCGGCCTAATTACCAACGCCGCTCACTAACGGAAGGTAATCAATCAAAGTTTAGTCCTTAATGAGATGCTTCGCTGTCTAAAGACTTCCTGTTAGCAATCTTGTCTTACCATCTATCACATAAGAATTTTTGAAAATTTAATTCATCGAAAAAACTAATATGAAACCAAAAAGTTTGAAAATAAGATAAAGGAGATAAGACAGAAATGAAAGAGGTAAGATGTACACCTAAACTCAGTAGTTTCAAGTCTTCTTGATATAAATCTTTGTTGTTGTAATTATGACATCACATAGCAATACCCTTTTATTTATTGCTTTATTGATCGAGTTTTATCAATTTTTATCTTGAAACACCTTGACAATCAGACCAACCTCAAACATCAAAACAATCGCAAATGATAGAAAAATACTGATACTTTATCATAAAAGTAAATGTTGAAAAAGGTAAAAGTAAAGTTTTTATGTCTGTTATCATACATAAAAAAATTTCTGTAAAAACTATTATAGAATACCCAATAAAAGTATGTATGTATAAAATATAGGTTTATAGTCAATACCCTTAGATTGTTTGAAGTTAAGATGTGGATCTGTCTTTGTCATCCTGATGACGTTATTGGCAGATGGCAGGTGAATATGCTCAAGTTTTATAACCTGCTGCATAAGTTTTGCTTCAAATTCAAGATTACAGGTAAATGTAAATACTTAAATCTGAAAATTTTAAACACCTTTTTATTTTTTTCAAAATTTATAAATAGTCTTTGATCAGCTGCCAACTTGCCTACCAATATTTCATGGAATCAAAGTTTCGTGGAAACAAAAATGTTGCACTTTTTCCAATTTTTAGTAAATGTTCATGTGTTACAAAGATAGTAACAAGTTGATTCTTGGAATATTGCATCAACTTCAATGTTCATATATATCATTGTAGTGAAAATTCAGGTGGTAAAATGTTTATTCTGAAATGTTTTATCACATTCCAAAGCTCTTAGCAATGCATTCAGATGTTAGCACATTTATTCCTTCCCATGTTCCATCAAGTATTGCTGTAGTAACCACACAGATGGTAACAAGTTTGTTTCTGGAACGCTCCATTCTCTTCTGGTGTTCATATACATTAATAGTAACCACACCGGTGGTAACAAGTTTGTTTCTGGATCGTTCCATTCTCTTCTGGTGTTCATATACATTAATAGTAACCACACCGGTAGTAACAAGTTTGTTTCTGAATCGTTCCATTCTCTTCTGGTGTTCATATACATTAATAGTAAACACACCGATGGTAACAAGTTTGTTTCTGGAACATTCCATTCTCTTCTGATGTTCATATACATTAATAGTAAACACATCGATGGTAACAAGTTTGTTTCTGGAACGTTCCATTCTCTTCTGGTGTTTATATACATTAATAGTAAACACACCGATGGTAACAAGTTTGTTTCTGGAACATTCCATTCTCTTCTGATGTTCATATACATTAATAGTAAACACATCGATGGTAACAAGTTTGTTTCTGGAACGTTCCATTCTCTTCTGGTGTTCATATACATTAATAGTAAACACACCGATGGTAACAAGTTTGTTTCTGGAACGTTCCATTCTCCTCTGGTGTTCATATACATTAATAGTAAACATACAGATGGTAACAAGTCATTTTCTGTCCTATTTTTCTGACTCTTATGTTTTTACCAAGTTAAAATAGCTAATATAATAAAAAACAAAATAAATAAATAATCTAACAAAAAAGCATCTTCTTGGAATCGTATTGGCTAATTAGAAGCTCAAAATGTTTTTCAATACATAAAACAAGAAAGGTAGTACATAATCAACATTAGCAACCAAAATTCCATGCATTTAACAAAAAACAATTCAAATAAGTTCAATTCAAAATTACTATCAATTTTTAATTAATAATAATTTTAGTCACTATTAATTTAATTACAAGCTACCGCTTGTCTATTGCAGTTGGACCTTTCACTACCGAGCATACACGCCTCCAAAGTGCCTAGAGTGCCGAGCCAATTAGTAAGGCAATTTGGATCTCAAACAAGGCTGCAAGAAGACTGCTACAACTTAACTCCTACTTGTTGTAGATCTCAAATAAATATGAATTTTGGAAAGCTGAGAATTTTTTCTATAAGATGATATTTTCGGCTTGCAGTTAATATAAAAAAATTTTACAGTCTGAGTTGCAATTTGTTAGATCTATGAACATTTTTAACAAATTAAATTTAAATTTAACTCGTTTGTAATTTAAATTGATGCTATACTATACTGATGCTACTGATGTATTCGGATCAAGTAGTCTGAGGTTCTTCAGGATTTGTTGGTTTGGACATGTCAATAGAATACCTCAATACAGACGTCCTCACTTTCTGCACCAAGGAGAGTGATGGAAGAAGGCATCAGAAAAACAGAAAGGCCACAACTCCGCTTCAAGATTGTTATGAAACGAGACCTTGAAGGCGTCAGCATCAACTCCGTCCCTTGGACAACCCTCTCCAGAGACCATGGCAACTGGAGGTCAGGACTTTATACTGGCCTCCTTCATGATACCATGGTTTTTGATAAAAGCGTGTAAGGCGCCATAGATGTGAAGAAATATTGATGCCAAGCAGTGACACTTGTGACAGACACATGCCAACACACAGTATTTGGATCAATGCTCAAAAATGTCAAATTGCTAGCCACTTCTTTTCTTCGCGACACATTTGTTGTATAGATCTAACTAGTTGGAGAGTTTGAAAACTTCTTACTTAGTGAAAATGGAAACAATGAGTACACATTCTCCAACTATAAGGTGTGCAACTATGACTGTCTATTGGCTCTTCTAATAGATGAAAACAAACATATTCGCTACTATTTAGACTTGGCAATGCTTGGCGCCCACAAGCTAAATTTCTACTCAAACTGAGCTCGACTTCTTTGTAATGTGAGCAGCTGGTAAGTATTAAAACAGTCACAATAAAGTTATTTTTTGTGTTTGGAAAATAAGCTTTTTGTTGCATAAGACATCAAAACTGGTAAAAATCCTCTCAGGGTAGATTAACCTTAGAGGTGAGGGTTCAACATCAAAGAGAACACCTGACAGCTCACACTTCTGCAGTCTAACTGTAGGAATGGTTAGAGCATTTCTAGCATGACAAATAGAACTGAATTTTACCACTGTGCATAAATTACTCCAACTACTATGAGAATATTCTGGATAAACATGCATCATCATACCACATGCCACACAATATGAGATGCAGAAAATTTCCTTTACAATTTTTCGTGTGAAATCCTATTTCAAATGTTTATGTGACGCTCTTTCTCTTTCTGAAAATTGCAAGTCTCAGTTCAAGTATCTCACATCAACCTGTAGTCGTCATCTTGTAATTTTGTGTCAAATTGGGAAACGCTGTCGTAAAAGAATTTAAGCATATGCTCAAAAATTGCATCAAAGTATAATTTGACTTGGAGAACTTTCAATTAACTAGTTTCTGGTTAATTTTGGGGTTGAAAATTAACAGCGAGTTGTCGGCATCAAAAGTTTTCTATGACAGCCCAAAAAATTTGCTTATTTCTGAACGCTTGTCTGCCGCTAAATGAGGTCTGTTTTTAAGACTACAGTCAAACCTTGGCAAACGAATTTTGCCATATTTCCTTCGAAACCATCATACATTGAAAGAATTATTCCTATAGCAACACATTTTATGATATTTAATATTTTTAGAGTTCAAAAAAGAGAATAAATACTTCATTTAATCATACTATAACATGCAGCATTAAAATAAATGTATTATACTCGTATAAAACTATTTGAGTGACCAAATGTTAAATCCTGAACCATCTGTAAAAAAAATTAATAAAGCTATAATCAATAAAGAAAGGTCTTTAATGTTAGTCTACCTTAGAAACACGAAAACGCAATTGTTGACTCTGCAACCTACGGGTTCGGTGGTAGAGTGAGAGACAAAAATATGCAGTGACAATGGCTTTAACTTACACTAAAATTAATTTCAAATTAACTTAGTTTCCATATTTTTCATTATTTGGGCAGTTTTCATTTTTATAAAATGGTTTATTTTTGCTTATGAAATTGTAATGTTTCAAGAAATCTGGAAACTCATGCGATAAAAATTACTTCATATGCCAAGATCCACAAAAATTTGGAATGAATGAAGACTTGTATATCGAGGTATAAAAGTTGAGATATAATCATAGGTTTATAACTACAGTCAAACATGGATAACTCGCCCACGGATAGCTCGAACACATGGTTAACTCGAACTGTTTCTTTGGTCCGTTCCCACGTAATGATAAATTGCTATAGATAACTCGACCTCAACTCTGTTAACTCGAACAGTTTTTTCCCAACGGCTACTGAGACGGTTGTTATCGCTTTAGAAAATCACTTTATTCCAAGTCATAGAGGTCAACTCAACTCATTCCAAGTCATTCTCAACTTTTCATAAATCATAGGCGTTGTTATTACCACCGTTGGCAAAATATTTTTGGCAACAACTTTTCTAAAGGTTTGTTGAATTTTGATTTTTACCAAACATCCGCTTAGCGATTGCCTTTCAGAAACATGGAAAAGTGAGGTGACCTTCGCATAAACTTCAAGAAAAATCGGCAAAATTGATCTCGGTTAAAACGCTCAAAAGAAAAAGATGTCTTTTCTTCTGAGCATTTCAACAACGATCAAGTTTTGCCAATTTTAATCTAAAAACTGTCCTGGCAATAACATCACCTCAAACAACAAAACAATCTCAAATGATAGAAAAATCTCCTATACTTTTTGATAAAAAAGTTTTAAACTTTACATTAAAAGCATTTAATTTGAAACAAGCCATTTATGCTTTTGATTTCTATTATAGTTTGTCTATGTGCATGTATCTACTAATAAATAAATAAATACATGGACTTGTGACAGTGTTCTGATAACTTGAACGCTCTGATAACTTGAACACTTTCGCTCGGTCCCGTGAAGTTCGAGTTATCCATGTTTGACTGTATTCGGCTAGCCTGAGATTCTACAAAGTGTTCTTGTTTTATAGTTGAAAGGTCTGCCTGCTCTCAGCGCCATTAGTTTTGGATAGCTGAACTGATCATCTAATAGATATTTTGAAGTCCTCAAAGCTGTCTGCTTGCATGTAGCTAATTTTTCCAACACATTTGCTACAAGTAGTTTTTTGGCAACCGTCATGACAATATCTTACGGTTTAAATTTTACAGTGAAAAGCATTTCCTTTACAGAGTCAATTTTATAAAATTTTATTGCAATAGTTACACCAAACTTGTTTTTATCGATTTTTGTTGACACATCAGTTTATGGCTATAATTTTTGTAAACTTAATGTACCAACTACAGTGGAACCCCGGTTCTCGAATGCTTCAGTTCTTGACCAACTCGGTTTTCAACCAAAAGTTTGAGATTTGTTATCCTCGAATCTTGACCATAAATTTGGTTCTCAACCAAACCGGAACATGCGCACTTGAATCAAATGTTTGGAACAGCTCTGGGAACAACATGTTTATACATTTAACCATTTTTATGAGCCATTCTCGGAAGGTTTTCAAAAAAGGAAGAAGTTTTGCGTCATTAATTCTTTACAAAAAGAAGCCATCTGGAAGGACGTCGCCTTTACCAAAAAGATTTTCTAGGGAGACTACTCCTCCACTCGAGTTACCCTAAATTGTTTTGAAGAAGGATTCTTCTTCAAAGATGTGAAGTAAACGCGCCATTGCTGTTTCTATTTTCTTTTTCACACAACTTTTGGTGTAATTGATCTGTTGCATTTTTTTGCTGTTTCATTATCAGTTTCTGCAATTTTTGGTATTGTATCCTAACCTTTAACATGTTTGATGTTTTAAGAGCAATGCATACGAAATGTTTACGCTTTTTTTCTTCATCATAGATAGAGGATATTTTATTAAAGTTAAACACGATCTATATCTACCCGTTTTTGTTTATAGTATGCAGTATACAGTATGCAGTACAATTTATGGTGTGAAATGTTAAAAAATGCTTTACCAAAGTTGTTAAATCGACTTGGAACGGATTAAAACTTACATATATCAATTCTAATGGGTAAACCTGTCTCAGGTCTCGAACAACTCAGTTTTTGACCAACCTTCTAGAATGGATTGTGTTCGAAAGCCGAGGTTCCAGTGTATTTGATGGCCAAATTTTTATTGTGACTCTATGAGAAAAAAACTAGTGCCATGCGTACATAAAGGTCTTGAGATACAAAATAAAGGTCTTGAGATACAAGTAAGGGTCCTGAGATACAAATAAAGGTCTTGAGATGCAAATAAAGGTCTTGAGATCCAAATAAAGATCTTAAGATACAAATAAAGGTCTTGAGATACAAATAAAGTTCTTGAAAGACAAAAAAGGTTTTGAGATACAAATAAAGGTCTTGAGATACAAATAAAGGTCCTGAGATACAAATAAAGCTCTTGAGACTCAAATAAAGGTCTTGAGATCCAAATAAAGATCTTAAAATACAAATAAAGGTTTTGAGATACAAATAAAGGTCTTGAGATACAAATAAAGGTCTTGAGATACAAGTAAAGGACCTGAGATACAAATAAAGGTCTTGAGATGCAAATAAAGGTCTTGAGATCCAAATAAAGATCTTAAGATACAAATAAAGGTCTTGAGATACAAATAAAAGACTTGAGATACAAATTGTTGTAAATTATGTAATTCTCCTTAGTCTTTCTTTTATAAGCACTTTTCATCAAAGTTTCGATAAACCATATGAACTATGTTGCAACCAAAATTAGAATAAAGGCTAAACAAAATATTTTAACAGCTATTTCAAAGACAAATACAAAATAATCCCTTGTTCACATACAATTCCATCATCGAACGTTAGAATTAAAATAAATGTCCGAAGGTCATTGATGATTCGTGTGACTGGTATGATCGTCAAGACTTGAAGTATCACTTACTAATACTCGAAATTCTGATAATATTAGCATTTCAATTGACATTGATCAATAAGGCTGATAATTGGAGTGAGCAACTTGGAAAGCAATGTGAGTAAATATTTTCATGAGCAAGATTTTTTAAACCATTTTATCTTTCAATCTACCATGACCTGTTCATAACCTGTTGATGACCTGTCAATGACCTTTCATAACTGGTCATGACAGGTCACGCAAGCTCAGAGAAAATACTTTGAGGTGCAATACAGTCTATGCTAAGCTTGAAGATACATGGAAACCAGTACTCATGACGGTACGCTGTATACACACATGATATAGGTTATTGAATAGTACTAGGGTATGAATATAGTTGCAATCATATATTACATATATTACCATCATATATTGTAACGATATATAATGTACATACTAAAATTTATAAAACGATGGCAAATGATTCTAAAAAGAATTGATAGTATTAGAAAATATAAAAACAAAATATTCACTCAGTTATAGCAATTTAATGCAATGCTGTTACTAAATCAATTAGTAGGAGCCAAGGTATGTTTTCTGCTCATTGAAGAGAACTTTATGCCCCATATACCATTGGACAGCTGAGAGTTCACTGATTTTGAATCTGCAAGTAACTTTTCTGTACCAGTTGCGTATAAAACGCTACAGGGGCGTAAACGGGGTAAAAGGGGGTTTTGTAGGCTTTTTCGTTGTAGCGTATATCAATATCATATTTTTGCAACATTTTTAGGTTCGCACATCAGCCATTTCCTTTCAATCATAATTGAGCTTCTAAAGATTATATATCATGATGACTAATGTGTTTATGTTCAGAATACTGAATTATATTTTTCTGGACTTAATACTTATGAGAAAATTGACGCGTTTTGTATGTTATGTCTGTGTCGGAGTTATCCCCCAAATATGTATTATCTATGTTTTTGTGTTATCTGATGCATTCAAGATCTACATCTAGGTCAGTTTGTAAGACTTGTACAGAAAAATGTCATTTTAGCTAATTTATTGATAAAATACAAGAACTAACAATGAAATAACTGCCTATTATCCATATAATCATAAAACTAACAGTAGTAGTCATTTGCTGGGTCATGGACGATATCGTTCTTCTGTTCCGTGTTTAAAATAGCGGTCGTTTTATCTGCATCTCTATTCAGCATTGGGGGAGATATTTTGGAGAATAGCATATTGACATTTTTTATTTCATTGTAACCAGTACAACAATTGCCAAATTTTAACTTTGAGAGAAATTTTTGTTGATATCGTATTTCGGGAACACAAATTTGCTCTATTCGAAAAATTCTGATAAAGCATCCTGTTTCATAGACTTGGGCAAAAAATATTTTGTAATTATAAGGGCATCGTAACCTGTGGGCGCAATGTATCAATTAACTTTTTATTTAGCAAGTGCAATCGAGATAGGGCTATACAGTAAATGATAAGAGCGCTAAAATTGTAAGAATCCTGTAGCTTCGTGGTTGGAGGCAAGTATAGAAAATTGTGGTTGCAATTTTTGTTAGTTCAAATCCAGCAAAAAAAAGTTTTTCCATCTAAGATTTTAATAGCTATAATTAGACAAATATCTGAACAAACAGACAATGACTATGAAAAACTTTGATATTTATATACATAGGCACAGTGTAAGTATGCTTAACAGACAACTGCATAAAATGAGGCTCTCGTGCTCTGCCAACTTCTACTCGACGGGCTCCTTTTACATCGTAAACATTAGCAGGCTTCCCTCTTTTATGGGACAGCCAACTTGGTGGTAGGTCAAATTCTTTAAAGCCAGATGGCCATACTTGCTAAGTAGGGAAAATAAAAAAGCGGGAGATTGACGGTAAAAGTAGTAGTTGAATCTGAAACCTTGATTTCTTTGTGAAGTTTGTTTTCTTCTTTAGTACCTACTGTATATAGGAGGCCCTTCTACGATTTTATTCAATGTTCAGGTACTCTACTATCAATGTGAGGTCATGGTTGTTTGTCAATGATATGTCTATGTATAATCTTTGTTTATTGATGGAAAACTGTAGCGAGAATCGTTAGACATCAACATTGCTAAATCTAAATAGCCCAGCTTTTATGGCAAGCATACGGTTTAATAGCGATCTGCTTCATTGTTGCTAACTTTGTATGATGATGAGGGCTCACAACTAGTAAACAAAGAGGAAACGACAAGTAAAAAAATTAAACCACTACTTTTATTGAAAAAGCTGGAAGAAAACGAGAGATTTTGTGAAAAAGGGAGACTGACTTAAAATACTGAGGGTCCCGGCCAAACCGGGAGACTTGGCAAGTATGCAGATGGCTCTTTCATCTTCTAGCTAGGATGCAGGTCGTCCAAAAAGAAGGTAAACCTTTTGCTCTGTGACCTTGTTCAGCTGGTGGTAGTCACCACACAATAAGAACCTTTTATCTTTCTTTCGGACCAACACCACTGGGAAGCTCTTGGCACTTTCAGCTGGCTAAATGTACCTTTTGCTGAGAATTTCTTGCACCTGGCACTTTGCACCAGCATCCTTCTTTGGTCCGAGTTAATGGAAAGGTTGACATATTGACCAGAGCTCCTTCTTTGATACTATAGAATGCTCCACTTCAGAGGGCCAGCCCACGTCTCTTTCTCCCATACTAAACATTGCTTGACAGCATGTTAACAGTTTTGATAACTGTTCAGTTTGTCCCGGCTCTGTGAAGTTTTTTTTTGCACTGCTTAAAACAGGTCCTTTAAGTAGGTTAGCACTTCTGTCTCTAGTTCTTTCGCACCCCGAGCCATGAACACCAAGCTGCAGAGAGTTGGTTCCTTATTCACCTGGTAGTCCTACACCCCAAATACGTGCCGAACAGGGTTCCAGCTTGGAACATCAGAGATTTGTCTGTGAGCTTTAGACTCTGCATAACTATGCTTCTCTTTGGCCTAGGCCGGTTCAAGCCTGAAGTCAGTAAGAGATCCTAACCAAACTTTTATTTACTCCAATCAGCAGTAATTCTGTGTTAGGACCCAACACAAAACAGACATTTCAGTCGGAGCTGGCACCACCATGTCTCTTACCACCTGCATCTTGCTAAGTAACAGTATCCCTTGCCTATTCATGTCCGACGTAAAGGGAGCTCATCATGCAGAGATTAGCAGAGCAGGGTAAATGCTCATTTTATGCAGTTGTCTATTGAGCATACATACACTGTACAGATTTATATATTTGCACAACATGTCAACACTTGCCCGCTGAAGGAAAGCCCAGGCTGCTGAAACTCCATAGAACACTAGTGGGCTGTTAGTAATGGTGTTAAAAATAGGATCTTTGCTAATGTGGCTCATTACAAAGACCTCCTGGGTCTTTATATCCTATAATAAAGACCAAGGAGGTCTTTATTAGGGGATACAAAGACCAAGGAAATTCTAATACAAAATTTGAAAATAGCTGTATTGGCAACCCTATGACACTGTAGAATGGACCGATTTTTCCATCAGCCACGGGATCATTGCTATCAGTCGCTTTGAGTAGGTCTATCATGACTTGAGAAAACCTAAAAACCTGCTTGCTTAGCATGTTTGTAGTGCATCTGGTTTCAATCCAAAACTGGATAAACTTCCCCTCTAGTTTCTCTAGAAAAAGTATCTTGTGGAATGGGACCAGTCTGGAGTCTGTGCTCTGATCGGCTCATCACCACACTCGCCATGAGTGGTAAAGTTAACTGAACCGGATACTCATGCGTCTGCCAAAGCAGACCTTTAGTGTGTAGGTTAGGTTCAGTGATGGAGTGTGGTATCGGTCGGCTCTGCTGCTTTCAAAGCAGGCTTCTGGCCAATTGCAGGCCCAGTCTCTCCAGACCAGTGTCAGAGCGCACCTCTTTCAACCAAGCTCATTGGGGCTTGTTTAGACTCTGGTTATGCTTCCCCAGTTGGGCTGCAGCACAAGCATTTGGACTCCAGCTTTTCCAGGTCTCGTAATAAATTTGGGTGGCTATAGCAAAAAATGTCCACATCACATTCTGGGTAGATATGGCAATAGACCTTTGCATCACCTTTCAATTTTAAGGCCATGGCAAAAGGTCGCCGTGTCACATCCTTGTTCTGGGTAGATATGGCGGAGAATCTCTGCATCGCTTTTCCATAATTCCTTGAAGCCTTCCTCGCTAGAGTCCAGCCAGACTCAGCATGTCCATCGAGCTTCCCTGAGCGCTTCTTTGCTAGGGTCTGAACAGTTGGGGCCTTAGTACAACTAAAGGTCGGTACTAATGTTGCGACCTTTCGCAGTTTCCCCGGTTTTGTTTTTTTACTGGGGAAGTTCTTCCAAACGTCCTTCTGGCTCCCACAGCCTTATCACAGAAATGGTTGGATTGACATAGCTTTTTTTAGGCCAGGGATGACGAATTCAATTGTACAAGGGGCCAAAATTCGAAACACAATCTAGGTCACGGGCTAAACAGGATAAGCACTTATTGAACACAATAAAACTAAATGATTTTGGAACATAAATATGGATATAAACAGACAGGAATATTATTCTGAAACAAACTTCAGATTAAATTGACCCGGGAAGCAAGCAGTAAAGCAGCTGAAGTGTTGCATTATGGGATCTGTAGTTCTGTGCAGTATTATGTCATCAGCACTTCATATTAATGGGTCATGAATAGCAATAACGTAAAATGTTCTTGCGGGCCAGATCTGATTACAAGGTGGGCCAGATGTGGCCTGTGGGCCGGATGTGGCCCATGGGCCAGATGTGGCCCGCGGGCCGTGAGTTTGACACATGTGTTTTTGACCATGTTGCTCTTCTTGCAGCTGCTGGACCTGCTTCGTCAGTTGGTGCACCAGAAGTGCAAGCTGGCTGATGGTCTGATCCTAGACCACTTCCGTCTACTTGGATACATGGCTTGCAGGGGCTGAGTCTTCCTTTTAGCAATGATACTGCTGACCAGTCACGATGTGACCCTCCTTAGCCCTGGGTCTAGCTATCGTCTGCCACCACACTAGTACTTTCACCCAAAAAACAATTACCAAAAATTTTGTTGATCTACTATTTGTGAAACCTTTATATCTTAATCCGTCTGACACCGCTGGTCATCGCAAGAAAGAAATTATGACAAAAACCAAATAGTTTTTAAAAAAACTTCACTCAGCATTGGCTGTAAACATATTTTCAATTGGCTCAAGGCAAACCGACAACTGTTTTCTTTAGTTCTAGTGCATACATTTATCGCTTGACTGCTAATTAATCAACTATTAACTCACCAGAAACGTCTTGTAAGGAACCTACAAAAGTCGCACCACACCCCTTTTGGCTATATGCAACCAATATAAACCATGACAAAGCCTGTTGTACACAATAAGTTACATGTAAGAAAAAAGAAAAACTTTAGAGATAGACATATTCATATCCTACAAAATTAAAGTCTTCTACACTTTTGACAAAGTCGGTAACAGCAGAGTTCTAGTTGTTATAATGTTTGCATTACTATTTGTATTATCTATAATATAGTATAAAATAGGTACAAGAAACACGTCAAGTAATGGGTCCCGAATTGCAACACATAACCCATGATAGCACACATGACCCAGTTTCATTTCACAACCTCTTTATTGAACAACGAAGGGGAACGGGAAAAGTGCAGTCGCGCATAGGCAGATCATCCTGCGACTACAAGACGTGCTTGTTTTATGATTATATGGATAATAGGCAGTTATTTTATTCTGTAAGCTGTTGTATTTTATCAATAAATTAGCTAAATGCCATTTCTCAGTACAAGTTTTATAAACTGATCTAGATATAAATCTTGAATGCATCAGATAGCACAAAAACATAGATAATACATATTTGGGGGATAACTCCGAAATAGACATAACATACAAAACGCGTCAATTTTCTCAGAAGTATCAAGTCCAAAAAGATGTGATTCAACAATCTGAACATAAACACATTGATCATTGTGATAGATCATCTTTAGAAGCTCACTTACGATTGAAAGAAAATGGCTGATGTGCGAACCCAAAAATGTTAAAAAAATATGACATGCTCCTAAATATCGCCGAAAAACCCCTGATCATACAGTGATGTAAGGTTGAAAATTTGGGGATAACAAGTCAACAATATGTTCAGCATAAAATGTGAAAAAAAAAACATTTGAAGCAACAGTTATTAAGGTATGTATGCTAACATTTTGATATTCGCTACAGTGAAAAAGCATACAAAACCCCCTTTCACCTCATTTACACCCCTGTAGCGTTTTATACGCCACTGGTACCGAAAAGTTACTTGCAGATTCAAAATCAGTGAACTTTCAGCTTTCCAATGGTATATGGGGCATAAAGTTCTCTCAATGAGCAAAAAACATATCTTGGCTCCCCACTAATTAAGCCCATCCCTGCCTTGGCTCCCCACTAATTAAGCCCATCCCTGCCTGAGAAGTTTTTGATTCTGAGTCAGATCACCGGCAGCCAGCATGGACATTTTTTGCCTTCATGACAGCAATCTATGAACTTATTCCTTTGAGGCAATTGACCTTAATGCTTGTGAAGACAAACTCTTGAGTTTCTAACCTGGTACGTTTATTTGCTACATACATGTACACTTAAGTAAGGAGTACATGTGATTTTACCAGTATATTCACATGGTATGAGTTGTAGAATAGTGTCTCAATATTGACCACTTGAATGTAGAAAACAGACCTCAGAGAAGAGCAATTTTCAGCGGTTTGGGAATCAAGAACATTTTGCCAGAAGAATTGCATGTCTCTCCCTCTCTCTCCCTGTCTCCCTTCCTCTCTCCCACTTTCCTTTTCTCTCCCTCTCTCTCCCACTCTCTCCCTCTCTCTCTCCCTCTCCCTCTCTCTCCCTCTCTCTCTCCCTCTCTCTCCCTCTCTCTCCCTCTCACTCCCTCTCTCTCTCTCTCTCCCTCTCTCTCCCTTTCTCTCCCTCTCTCTCTCCCTCTCTTTCTCCCTTCTTCTCTCTCCTCTTTCCTCCTTCTCTCCCCCTTTTTCCTTCTCTCTCCCTTTCCCTCTCTCACCCTCTCTCCCTCTCACTCTCGCTCTCTCTCACTCCCTCTCTCTCTCCCTCACCCTCTCTCTCTCCCTCACCCTCCCTTTCTCTCCCTCCCTTTCTCCACCTCTCTCTCTCACTCTCTCTCTTTCTCTCTCCCTCTCTTTCTCTCTCTCTCTTTCCCTCTTTCTCTCCTTCTTTCCTTTCCTCACTCTCTTTCACAATTAGTTATTTTGACGATGACTGTGTTATGGTTTAGGCTTTATCACTGACTTCTACGCAACTTTGCTTTCCTCCTTCTTGTTCCATCTGTTTAGGTTCAGCTCTCACAACTCCATGTTACACTTAGCTACATCATCGTATCTCAGTCTGGGTCTGCCCTAATTCCTCTTTCTTTCTTTCTTTCTTAGAGTTGCGAATATAATAATTGTAAACTTTGCAACTAATCACACATTCTCCTCATCTGTTTGATGAACAGTCTCTGCTTTTAGGAAAAGGTAAATAAGTATTAGAATAGGAAAACCACCCCAAGGTTCCGGAGGGTAATTAAAGATATATATATAACAGATGTGGAGTCTGTGATGAGATTAACTGAAACATTAGTTATAGGATTTTGGCATATTAAAAGATTAGTGTTACAGATTGGATGAGAGACTGTTTCTAGCATATGTAAACAAGTCGTTGGCTAGTGTGTGCTGATAGTTGGGAGTGATAGTACGACTAGTACGACTTGGTAAGACTCAGGGAGGAATAGTACGACTTTCTGATCATATTTGTGATAAAGTTGAACACTGTGGTAACCAGAATAAACTAAATACTACAAGGTCTTTGTGAATAGTACGCTTGGTGGTTTATTAAATTTTTTAACTTGATAATGACCAATGTGCCTTAAAAAAAATTGGTAGACATTAATAGAAATTCAGATGGTCAAGTTGATTTCTGGAATATTCCCACAATTCTAATGTTAATAAGCATTGCTTTAGTAAACATATAGATGATCAATTTGATTTCTGGAAAATTCGATCCAATTCTAATGTTAACAAGCATAGCTTTAATAAACATATAGATGGTCAAGTTGATTTCTGGAATATTCTATCTAATTCTAATGTTAACAAGCATAGCTTTAATAAACATATAGATGGTCAAGTTGATTTCTGGAATATTCTATCAACTCTAAAGTTCATAAGCATTGCTTTAGTAAACATATACAGGGTCAAGTTGATTTCTGGAATATTCTATTAAGTCTCAAGTTCATACGCATTGCTTTATTAAACATATAGATGATCAAGTTGATTCTATCCAATTCTAATGATTTCAATGACAGTAAGTATAGGAAAACTTATAAACCACAAATTGCTGGATATTATAAGATATTAGTTGGTGTCCAACTTACAAAATTTTAGCAACCACAATTTCTCAATTAATTCTGTTTCATGTTTTAACAATGTCAAAAAATATTTTCTTATCAGTCTCAAAACTCATTGATTGTTTTTAAATTGTTAACTATCCTAAACTGGCAGTCTAAGGTCTTAATATAACATACTTGGTTTACTCTATGGTGTACTCTATGGTGTACTCTATGGTTTACTCTATGGTTTACTCTATGGTGTACTCTATGGTTTACTTTATAGTTTACTCTATGGTTTCCTTTATGGTTTACCCTATGTTTAAAGTCATTTTGTTCTCACGACACCAGCTCTTATTCTTTTGTTGAGTCAATGGTAGCCTAAGTTTTATTCAACTTTTTATTATTCTGTAATACAGTGTAGATTGATTTTTCCATCGGTAGGCAACAAGCACCATTTAGTATCCTTAGCAGTTTTGCAGTTGAAATGAACTGAAGTGAAACGATTGATTCTTTTAAGCTGGAATTTCGTTGCTCTCCAAAACTGGTAACATGATGACGAATATACTTTTATATCAACATCTCATCATACCAGTACCAAAGGTAATTTTTAAAAGCAGACGAGGTTTATGTTTGCATGCGATTTTGCATATTTTACAACAAGGACATTTTAAAAGTATTAAACTCCAAGAATTTGTTCACATTTTTCATAAAAAGGTCATGTGACCAAAATTCGCTCAAGATACAGCTTCACTCTCTGAAACATCTGTCCTAAGGTTATTAAAGCTAGAAGGCACATTCTTGTTATGGCTTTAAATGCCATTTTAAAACAGCCACATACTTGGCTAACCATGAAGTTCAAAAAGAACCATAATTTATTAGGCATTGCCATGCAGATTTATTTAAATATATTCAAGTTTAGGCCATGACGCAAGCCAAGTGTGGATAACAGTCAAAATTGAAAAAGTCACGGACTTTTAATTATCATTGTATCAAATGTTGTTTTCTAACTATCAGTTTCATTAAATCATTTGAATAATTAAATTTTGGTGATAAACATTGAGAGAATGTGCCATGAGATATTTTTAGGGTTCAGACATAAATAATATAATAATTTATTATCAAATTTGGCAGAACAAGCATTAAGTTAAAACCGGCTTTACTGTCGAAAAAAATATCCAGTGCTATTATGTTTCATTTGTTGTCTACTCGTGTGGGCACAAGGATAGCCATGTGTGTGAGCACAAGGATAGCTACTCGTGTCGTGTGGGCACAAGGATAGCTATGTTTGTGGTCAAAGAAATAGCTAGGCCCAGGTTTTTGTTTGCTAAACAGAAAGCTTTTAACACTTGATTTTCACTGATATAATTTGGATCTTGATCTGAATCCTACGCATTCACCGCTCAGCTTTTCTTAGAATAACCTGAAATAGGCCTGTTGCGTATCCCATGATTCTTTATCAGTATAATTTCACAAGAAGTTTCAAACATCTTTGTCGTAGAAGAATTCTTGGAAACCAGAAATGTAGTCAGTCTTTATCATGATTTGTCTAAAATATAACAAGATGAATTTTTAAAGAACCTCAAAGATGTCTGATAATAATCTGCACTTGACATCTGTTCTTTCATCTGACTCAGATAAACAGACTTATTGGTTAACTAGGGCGGGTATCCGGATAAAGGAAGATGTTTATGAAATTGAGACACGCGAATATGTTATCAAAATGTTGTTATTTTACTTAGAAGCAAATGTGTAATATGACTTATGATCGGCCTACACTGAAATAATTATTAGATAATTCAATCATTTCTCAAAGCGACTTAAAAAATGTTTCAAAATTTTTTTCTGTGACGCATAAAAAGGTAGTGTTCACTTTTATGAAATTCTCAAAATGGTGCAAAGGCGTAAAAGCAGCAGGAAAAGCGGCAGTATAGTTTAATTTTAAAGTAAATATCCAAAACTTAGCCATTAGGTCTTGTAAATGAAAGCAGTAGCCATTTGGCGCCGTTTCAAGGAAATTTACACAGCTGTGTAATTTCGAAATTTAGTTCTATGAAACCATAACTATCGTTTTGGAGCCAAAAATAATGCTTTGCGACAGTCAAAGAATTTTTCGGTGAATTTCACCGAGCAAATCTAAAATTTCCTGTTAGCTTTCAACCTTGCCCCGGCCTTGCCAATCAAGGATATAATATAGGGTTTGTAAGGTTTTAGAAACTTAGCCTAGACGAAGTAGATACACAATAAACATATTTTCCATTTGTATATTAGATATGTGTTTAGTAGGAGAACTACAATATTAGTATGGATGAATGAATGGATAGTCAACCTTCAAAGTATCCTTGTTTTTATATTAGTCTGAAATCAAATGACAAACAGCATTGATATGCTAGTAAAAACTGAAACTTCAGCCATTTATGAGCTCAAATATAACAAAAATTATAACACAAGTTGTTTGTTTTAGTTTAAGGGTGTTGTTTTAATCATAGCACATTGCCAGCATTCTTAGAAACAACTGCAGAGGGTATTAGTTGTCGAGACTTATTAATTATCATTTATATTTGTAAGTTCTTAGTCTACGTTCAATCAAATATACAAGACCTTTCATACCAACTGGCAGAAATGGTTGTCACAATATTTATGTATACTTTGAGCTTCTTTAGTCCAAATTTAATGTCAACACTTGAGGTCAGGCTTTTTTCAATTAATAGAAATTCTTTGTTTTTAGCTTCTTTTAAACTAAAACAAGGCAGTTATAATAAGAACTGCCGAGGCTAGGCTTTCTGTAAGCGGATGAATGAACAACCAGGAATCCACCATTTAAGATGCTTAAAAAGGTCTTTTAATAATTCTTCTATGGCTTTAGTACCAAAGACACACGTAAATGTTCTTACTTCTTTATGATGTAATTTCTAGTTACACGTAAAAGGGCTCAAACTATCATAAGCCTGATTAAACGTCACCAATCCACCGAGGTTCTCACAAAAGGGTGTGTCACGAAGATGCAGAAACTTTAAGGCATTCATTCTTCTACTCAAAACCATCAAAGTATATGCTAGCCATCAATAGCGCGTAAACATGACTACTAGCTGTTGGTTGAGTCTTTTTATGGCTATTAGAGTGATTAGAAAGTATTTATCTTGATCATTCTGTTTATTAGGATATCTTTATGATTCTCTTATCTTCTCAAATCAGATAACCATTAGTCATTACAGGAAGGTTTAAGAAATTTTTTTAAAACACTAATATAGTCGTGTGCGAAATAAACTGAACTTCCTTTTTCCGATAAATAAATTTCTTAAACTGATTTATAATTTGATATTTTTGACTTTGTTATTAGTAAATAAACATAAATTATATACCATTAGATTCAGAATACTGTCAAGAGTCAGAATATATTTTCAAATAATGTAGGATGTATCCAAATCATATTAGATGCAGTATCTTGAACCAATAAAATAAAACTTATTAGACTACATATCACCAGGTTTCGTGAGACGATTGCTTATTTCTAATGTTTATGCATCGAACATCTTTCTTCTCAAAATCTAATTTTGTAGGCATTTTGCTAAATACTTGTCTTGCATAACAAACATTATTTTAGTACAAAGTGTATATTAGAAGTTAAATATTCAAAGTTTAGATTTCATAAGCATTCAAAAACATACTTTTACGGTTGTACTGTTTATATATTTGAAATAAGGACAAAACAAAGGTTAATTTAATATATAGTTTATAGCTATTGACTAAATTCACAATGAGAAGCTGTGGTAAATGAGAATTGTTGTACAGGAGAACTTTATTTTTCTAACGAAGTGGTCCACTAATTCCGCACACCACACTAGAAAACATAGAGTTTACTTGAGTGGTTATGAAGGGCATGGGTAGGTTTGTTAAGGTAATTATAGGTGGTAGACATACAAATCATGTGAGTGACTGACAGTGACAGATGCACGTGTAATGGGCATGAAAGTTAAG